>NC_068440.1:38340051-38366872 GCF_023373465.1 Oncorhynchus keta | reverse complement strand
CATACTCAGAATGTTACCTGGTGATATGGTGCTGCTAGTGATAGACAACATACCTCAGAATGTTACCTGGTGATATGGTGCTGCTGATAGACAACATACTCAGAATGTTACCTGGTGATATGGTGCTGCTAGTGATAGACAACATACTCAGAATGTTACCTGGTGATATGGTGCTGTTAGTGATAGACAACATACTCAGAATGTTACCTGGTGATATGGTGCTGCTAGTGATAGACAACATACTCAGAATGTTACCTGGTGATATGGTGCTGCTAGACAACATACTCAGAATGTTACCTGGTGATATGGTGCTGCTAGTGACAACATACTCAGAATGTTACCTGGTGATATGGTGCTGCTTACCTGGTGATATGGTGCTGACAACATACTCAGAATGTTACCTGGTGATATGGTGCTGCTAGTGATAGACAACATACTCAGAATGTTACCTGGTGATATGGTGCTGTGATAGACAACATACTCAGAATGTTACCTGGTGATATGGTGCTGATAGTGATAGACAACATACTCAGAATGTTACCTGGTGATATGGTGCTGCTAGAATGTTACCTGGTGAGACAACATACTCAGAATGTTACCTGGTGATATGGTGCTGATAGTGATAGACAACATACTCAGAATGTTACCTGGTGATATGGTGCTGCTAGTGATAGACAACATACTCAGAATGTTACCTGGTGATATGGTGCTGCTAGTGATAGACAACATACTCAGAATGTTACCTGGTGATATGGTGCTGCTAGACAACATACTCAGAATGTTACCTGGTGATATGGTGCTGCTAGTGATAGACAACATACTCAGAATGTTACCTGGTGATATGGTGCTGCTAGTGATAGACAACATACTCAGAATGTTACCTGGTGATATGGTGCTGCTAGTGATAGACAACATACTCAGAATGTTACCTGGTGATATGGTGCTGCTAGTGATAGACAACATACTCAGAATGTTACCTGGTGATATGGTGCTGCTAGACAACATACTCAGAATGTTACCTGGTGATATGGTGCTGCTAGTGATAGATAGACAACATACTCAGAATGTTACCTGGTGATATGGTGCTGCTAGTGAGACAACATACTCAGAATGTTACCTGGTGATATGGTGCTGCTAGTGATAGATAGACAACATACTCAGAATGTTACCTGGTGATATGGTGCTGCTAGACAACATACTCAGAATGTTACCTGGTGATATGGTGCTGCTAGACAACATACTCAGAATGTTACCTGGTGATATGGTGCTGCTAGACAACATACTCAGAATGTTACCTGGTGATATGGTGCTGCTAGTGATAGACAACATACTCAGAATGTTACCTGGTGATATGGTGCTGCTAGTGATAGACAACATACTCAGAATGTTACCTGGTGATATGGTGCTGCTAGACAACATACTCAGAATGTTACCTGGTGATATGGTGCTGCAAGACAACATACTCAGAATGTTATCTGGTGATATGGTGCTGTTAGTGTTAGACAACATACTCAGAATGTTACCTGGTGATATGGTGCTGCTCGACAACATACTCAGAATGTTACCTGGTGATATGGTGCTGCTCGACAACATACTCAGAATGTTACCTGGTGATATGGTGCTGCTCGACAACATACTCAGAATGTTACCTGGTGATATGGTGCTGCTCGACAACATACTCAGAATGTTACCTGGTGATATGGTGCTGCTAGTGATAGACAACATACTCAGAATGTTACCTGGTGATATGGTGCTGTTAGTGATAGACAACATACTCAGAATGTTACCTGGTGATATGGTGCTGCTAGTGATAGATAGACAACATACTCAGAATGTTACCTGGTGATATGGTGCTGCAAGACAACATACTCAGAATGTTACCTGGTGATATGGTGCTGATAGTGATAGATACTCAGAATGTTACCTGGTGATATGGTGCTGCTAGTGATAGATAGACAACATACTCAGAATGTTACCTGGTGATATGGTGCTGCTAGTGATAGACAACATACTCAGAATGTTACCTGGTGATATGGTGCTGCTAGTGATAGATAGACAACATACTCAGAATGTTACCTGGTGATATGGTGCTGCTAGTGATAGACAACATACTCAGAATGTTACCTGGTGATATGGTGCTGCTAGATAACATACTCAGAATGTTACCTGGTGATATGGTGCTGCTAGTGATAGACAACATACTCAGAATGTTACCTGGTGATATGGTGCTGTTAGACAACATACTCAGAATGTTACCTGGTGATATGGTGCTGCTAGTGATAGACAACATACTCAGAATGTTACCTGGTGATATGGTGCTGCTAGTGATAGACAACATACTCAGAATGTTACCTGGTGATATGGTGCTGCTAGTGATAGACAACATACTCAGAATGTTACCTGGTGATATGGTGCTGCTAGACAACATACTCAGAATGTTACCTGGTGATATGGTGCTGCTGACAACATACTCAGAATGTTACCTGGTGATATGGTGCTGCTAGACAACATACTCAGAATGTTACCTGGTGATATGGTGCTGCTAGATAACATACTCATACTCAGAATGTTACCTGGTGATATGGTGCTGCCTGGTGAGTGACAACATACTCAGAATGTTACCTGGTGATATGGTGCTGCTAGACAACATACTCAGAATGTTACCTGGTGATATGGTGCTGTTAGACAACATACTCAGAATGTTACCTGGTGATATGGTGCTGCTAGTGTTAGACAACATACTCAGAATGTTACCTGGTGATATGGTGCTGCTCGACAACATACTCAGAATGTTACCTGGTGATATGGTGCTGCTCGACAACATACTCAGAATGTTACCTGGTGATATGGTGCTGCTCGACAACATACTCAGAATGTTACCTGGTGATATGGTGCTGCTCGACAACATACTCAGAATGTTACCTGGTGATATGGTGCTGCAAGACAACATACTCAGAATGTTACCTGGTGATATGGTGCTGTTAGTGTTAGACAACATACTCAGAATGTTACTTGGTGATATGGTGCTGCTAGTGTTAGACAACATACTCAGAATGTTACCTGGTGATATGGTGCTGCTAGTGATAGACAACATACTCAGAATGTTACCTGGTGATATGGTGCTGCTAGTGATAGACAACATACTCAGAATGTTACCTGGTGATATGGTGCTGCTAGACAACATACTCAGAATGTTACCTGGTGATATGGTGCTGCTAGACAACATACTCAGAATGTTACCTGGTGATATGGTGCTGCTAGTGATAGACAACATACTCAGAATGTTACCTGGTGATATGGTGCTGCTAGACAACATACTCAGAATGTTACCTGGTGATATGGTGCTGCTAGTGACAACATACTCAGAATGTTACCTGGTGATATGGTGCTGCTAGACAACATACTCAGAATGTTACCTGGTGATATGGTGCTGCTAGACAACATACTCAGAATGTTACCTGGTGATATGGTGCTGCTAGACAACATACTCAGAATGTTACCTGGTGATATGGTGCTGCTAGTGATAGACAACATACTCAGAATGTTACCTGGTGATATGGTGCTGCTAGTGATAGACAACATACTCAGAATGTTACCTGGTGATATGGTGCTGCTAGACAACATACTCAGAATGTTACCTGGTGATATGGTGCTGCTAGACAACATACTCAGAATGTTACCTGGTGATATGGTGCTGCTAGTGATAGACAACATACTCAGAATGTTACCTGGTGATATGGTGCTGCTAGTGATAGACAACATACTCAGAATGTTACCTGGTGATATGGTGCTGATAGTGATAGACAACATACTCAGAATGTTACCTGGTGATATGGTGCTGCTAGTGATAGACAACATACTCAGAATGTTACCTGGTGATATGGTGCTGCTAGTGATAGACAACATACTCAGAATGTTACCTGGTGATATGGTGCTGCTAGTGATAGACAACATACTCAGAATGTTACCTGGTGATATGGTGCTGCTAGTGATAGACAACATACTCAGAATGTTACCTGGTGATATGGTGCTGCTAGTGATAGACAACATACTCAGAATGTTACCTGGTGATATGGTGCTGCTAGTGATATGATAGACAACATACTCAGAATGTTACCTGGTGATATGGTGCTGCTAGACAACATACTCAGAATGTTACCTGGTGATATGGTGCTGCTAGTGATAGACAACATACTCAGAATGTTACCTGGTGATATGGTGCTGCTAGTGATAGACAACATACTCAGAATGTTACCTGGTGATATGGTGCTGCTAGTGATAGATAGACAACATACTCAGAATGTTACCTGGTGATATGGTGCTGCTAGTGTTAGACAACATACTCAGAATGTTACCTGGTGATATGGTGCTGCTCGACAACATACTCAGAATGTTACCTGGTGATATGGTGCTGCTCGACAACATACTCAGAATGTTACCTGGTGATATGGTGCTGCTCGACAACATACTCAGAATGTTACCTGGTGATATGGTGCTGCTCGACAACATACTCAGAATGTTACCTGGTGATATGGTGCTGCTCGACAACATACTCAGAATGTTACCTGGTGATATGGTGCTGCTAGACAAACATACTCAGAATGTTACCTGGTGATATGGTGCTGCTAGTGATAGACAACATACTCAGAATGTTACCTGGTGATATGGTGCTGCTAGTGACAACATACTCAGAATGTTACCTGGTGATATGGTGCTGCTAGACAACATACTCAGAATGTTACCTGGTGATATGGTGCTGCTAGACAACATACTCAGAATGTTACCTGGTGATATGGTGCTGTGATAGACAACATACTCAGAATGTTACCTGGTGATATGGTGCTGCTGAGACAACATACTCAGAATGTTACCTGGTGATATGGTGCTGCTAGACAACATACTCAGAATGTTACCTGGTGATATGGTGCTGTTAGTGATAGACAACATACTCAGAATGTTACCTGGTGATATGGTGCTGCTGCTGTGATATGGTGCTGCAAGACAACATACTCAGAATGTTACCTGGTGATATGGTGCTGTTAGTGATAGACAACATACTCAGAATGTTACCCGGTGATATGGTGCTGCTAGTGATAGATAGACAACATACTCAGAATGTTACCTGGTGATATGGTGCTGTTAGAGAACATACTCAGAATGTTACCTGGTGATATGGTGCTGCTAGTGATAGATAGACAACATACTCAGAATGCAATCTGGTGATATGGTGCTGTTAGTGTTAGACAACATACTCAGAATGTTACCTGGCGATATGGTGCTGCTCGACAACATACTCAGAATGTTACCTGGTGATATGGTGCTGCTAGACAACATACTCAGAATGTTACCTGGTGATATGGTGCTGCTAGTGATAGACAACATACTCAGAATGTTACCTGGTGATATGGTGCTGATAGACAACATACTCAGAATGTTACCTGGTGATATGGTGCTGCTAATGTTACCTGGTGATATGGTGCTGCTAGATAGACAACATACTCAGAATGTTACCTGGTGATATGGTGCTGATAGACAACATACTCAGAATGTTACCTGGTGATATGGTGCTGCTAGTGATAGACAACATACTCAGAATGTTACCTGGTGATATGGTGCTGCTAGTGATAGACAACATACTCAGAATGTTACCTGGTGATATGGTGCTGCTAGTGATAGACAACATACTCAGAATGTTACCTGGTGTGATATGGTGCTTTTCCTTGTTTTAGACAACATAGCTGGGTGGGCATTCTAATGTTACCTGGTGATATGGTGCTGAGGTTACCTGGTGAGGTGTTAGTGATAGACATTGTTACCTGGTGATTGGGAACATACTCAGAATGTTTTGTGGGTGATATGGTGCCTGTACTCAGTGTTTTGCACCAGATAGGGCTGGTTTTGGTTTTCAACAGAATTTATTGTTCCTGTAGTGATCATGTTGTATCTGTTTTTGCTTAAACATGAGTCAATATAAGACACATACTCCTGGTTTTGGTCCTCTACTTCACCACAGGAAAACCCTGTTACCTGGTGATATGGTGCTGCTAGTGTTAGACAACATACTCAGAATGTTACCTGGTGATATGGTGCTGTTAGACAACATACTCAGAATGTTACCTGGTGATATGGTGCTGCTAGTGATAGATACTCAGAATGTTACCTGGTGATATGGTGCTGCTAGTGATAGATACTCAGAATGTTACCTGGTGATATGGTGCTGATAGAGATAGATACTCAGAATGTTACCTGGTGATATGGTGCTGCTAGTGATAGATACTCAGAATGTTACCTGGTGATATGGTGCTGCTAGTGATAGACAACATACTCAGAATGTTACCTGGTGATATGGTGCTGCTAGTGATAGACAACATACTCAGAATGTTACCTGGTGATATGGTGCTGATAGACAACATACTCAGAATGTTACCTGGTGATATGGTGCTGATAGACAACATACTCAGAATGTTACCTGGTGATATGGTGCTGCTAGACAACATACTCAGAATGTTACCTGGTGATATGGTGCTGATAGTGATAGACAACATACTCAGAATGTTACCTGGTGATATGGTGCTGTTAGACAACATACTCAGAATGTTACCTGGTGATATGGTGCTGTTAGTGTTAGACAACATACTCAGAATGTTACCTGGTGATATGGTGCTGCAAGACAACATACTCAGAATGTTACCTGGTGATATGGTGCTGATAGTGATAGATACTCAGAATGTTACCTGGTGATATGGTGCTGCTAATGATAGATAGACAACATACTCAGAATGTTACCTGGTGATATGGTGCTGCTAGTGATAGACAACATACTCAGAATGTTACCTGGTGATATGGTGCTGCTAGACAACATACTCAGAATGTTACCTGGTGATATGTGATATGGTGCTGTTACCTGGTGATATGGTGCTGCTCGACAACATACTCAGAATGTTACCTGGTGATATGGTGCTGCTCGACAACATACTCAGAATGTTACCTGGTGATATGGTGCTGCTAGACAACATACTCAGAATGTTACCTGGTGATATGGTGCTGCTCGACAACATACTCAGAATGTTACCTGGTGATATGGTGCTGCAAGACAACATACTCAGAATGTTATCTGGTGATATGGTGCTGTTAGTGTTAGACAACATACTCAGAATGTTACCTGGTGATATGGTGCTGCTCGACAACATACTCAGAATGTTACCTGGTGATATGGTGCTGCTAGACAACATACTCAGAATGTTACCTGGTGATATGGTGCTGCTAGTGATAGATAGACAACATACTCAGAATGTTACCTGGTGATATGGTGCTGCAACATACTCAGAATGAGACAACATACTCAGAATGTTACCTGGTGATATGGTGCTGCTAGTGTTAGACAACATACTCAGAATGTTACCTGGTGATATGGTGCTGCAAGTGATAGACAACATACTCAGAATGTTACCTGGTGATATGGTGCTGATAGTGATAGATAGACAACATACTCAGAATGTTACCTGGTGATATGGTGCTGCAAGACAACATACTCAGAATGTTACCTGGTGATATGGTGCTGATAGTGATAGATAGACAACATACTCAGAATGTTACCTGGTGATATGGTGCTGATAGTGATAGACAACATACTCAGAATGTTACCTGGTGATATGGTGCTGCTAGTGTTAGACAACATACTCAGAATGTTACCTGGTGATATGGTGCTGCTAGACAACATACTCAGAATGTTACCTGGTGATATGGTGCTGCTAGTGATAGACAACATACTCAGAATGTTACCTGGTGATATGGTGCTGTGATAGACAACATACTCAGAATGTTACCTGGTGATATGGTGCTGCTAGTGATAGACAACATACTCAGAATGTTACCTGGTGATATGGTGCTGTTAGTGATAGACAACATACTCAGAATGTTACCTGGTGATATGGTGCTGCTAGTGATAGACAACATACTCAGAATGTTACCTGGTGATATGGTGCTGCTAGTGATAGACAACATACTCAGAATGTTACCTGGTGATATGGTGCTGATAGACAACATACTCAGAATGTTACCTGGTGATATGGTGCTGCTATAGACAACATACTCAGAATGTTACCTGGTGATATGGTGCTGCTAGTGATAGACAACATACTCAGAATGTTACCTGGTGATATGGTGCTGCTAGACAACATACTCAGAATGTTACCTGGTGATATGGTGCTGCTAGACAACATACTCAGAATGTTACCTGGTGATATGGTGCTGCTAGACAACATACTCAGAATGTTACCTGGTGATATGGTGCTGCTAGACAACATACTCAGAATGTTACCTGGTGATATGGTGCTGCTAGTGATAGACAACATACTCAGAATGTTACCTGGTGATATGGTGCTGCAAGACAACATACTCAGAATGTTACCTGGTGATATGGTGCTGATAGTGATAGACAACATACTCAGAATGTTACCTGGTGATATGGTGCTGCAAGACAACATACTCAGAATGTTACCTGGTGATATGGTGCTGATAGTGATAGACAACATACTCAGAATGTTACCTGGTGATATGGTGCTGATAGTGATAGACAACATACTCAGAATGTTACCTGGTGATATGGTGCTGCTAGATAACATATACTCAGAATGTTACCTGGTGATATGGTGCTGCTAGTGATAGATAGACAACATACTCAGAATGTTACCTGGTGATATGGTGCTGCTAGTGATAGATAGACAACATACTCAGAATGTTACCTGGTGATATGGTGCTGTTAGACAACATACTCAGAATGTTACCTGGTGATATGGTGCTGCTAGTGATAGATAGACAACATACTCAGAATGTTACCTGGTGATATGGTGCTGCTAGTGATAGATAGACAACATACTCAGAATGTTACCTGGTGATATGGTGCTGCTAGTGATAGACAACATACTCAGAATGTTACCTGGTGATATGGTGCTGCTAGTGATAGACAACAACATACTCAGAATGTTACCTGGTGATATGGTGCTGTTAGACAACATACTCAGAATGTTACCTGGTGATATGGTGCTGCTAGTGATAGATAGACAACATACTCAGAATGTTACCTGGTGATATGGTGCTGCTAGTGATAGATAGACAACATACTCAGAATGTTACCTGGTGATATGGTGCTGCTAGTGATAGATAGACAACATACTCAGAATGTTACCTGGTGATATGGTGCTGTCCATAGTATGTTTTCCTTGTTTTAGTGTTGGTCAACAACATAGCTGGGTGGGCATTCTATGAATGTTACCTGTTTGATATGGTTCTCAATCAGAGGCAGGTGTTAGTCATTGTCTCTGATTGGGATAGACAACATACTCAGAATGTTACCTGGTGATATGGGTTTTGTGGGTGATTGTTCCTGTCTATGTGTTTTGCACAACATACTCAGAATGTTACCTGGTGATATGTTTTGTGTGTGATAGACAACATACCTCTGTTTTTACCTGGTGATATGGTGCTGCTAGTGATACATGAGAATATAACCACGCCTGCTTTTGATAGACAACTTCACCACAGAAAACCCTGTTACCTGGTGATATGGTGCTGCTAGTGATAGATAGACAACATACTCAGAATGTTACCTGGTGATATGGTGCTGTTAGTGATAGACAACATACTCAGAATGTTACCTGGTGATATGGTGCTGCTAGTGTTAGACAACATACTCAGAATGTTACCTGGTGATATGGTGCTGCTAGTGATAGACAACATACTCAGAATGTTACCTGGTGATATGGTGCTGCTAGAGATAGATACTCAGAATGTTACCTGGTGATATGGTGCTGCTAGTGATAGATACTCAGAATGTTACCTGGTGATATGGTGCTGCTAGTGATAGACATACTCAGAATGTTACCTGGTGATATGGTGCTGCTAGTGTTAGACAACATACTCAGAATGTTACCTGGTGATATGGTGCTGCTAGACAACATACTCAGAATGTTACCTGGTGATATGGTGCTGCTAGTGATAGACAACATACTCAGAATGTTACCTGGTGATATGGTGCTGCTAGTGATAGACAACATACTCAGAATGTTACCTGGTGATATGGTGCTGCTAGACAACATACTCAGAATGTTACCTGGTGATATGGTGCTGCTAGTGATAGACAACATACTCAGAATGTTACCTGGTGATATGGTGCTGCTAGTGATAGACAACATACTCAGAATGTTACCTGGTGATATGGTGCTGCTAGTGATAGATACTCAGAATATTACCTGGTGATATGGTACTGCTAGTGATAGATACTCAGAATGTTACCTGGTGATATGGTGCTGATAGTGATAGATACTCAGAATGTTACCTGGTGATATGGTGCTGCTAGTGATAGACAGACAACATACTCAGAATGATACCTGGTGATATGGTGCTGCTAGTGATAGACAGACAACATACTCAGAATGTTACCTGGTGATATGGTGCTGCTAGTGATAGATAGACAACATACTCAGAATGTTACCTGGTGATATGGTGCTGCTAGTGATAGACAACATACTCAGAATGTTACCTGGTGATATGGTGCTGCTAGTGATAGACAACATACTCAGAATGTTACCTGGTGATATGGTGCTGCTAGTGATAGATAGACAACATACTCAGAATGTTACCTGGTGATATGGTGCTGTTAGTGATAGACAACATACTCAGAATGTTACCTGGTGATATGGTGCTGCTAGTGTTAGACAACATACTCAGAATGTTACCTGGTGATATGGTGCTGCTAGACAACATACTCAGAATGTTACCTGGTGATATGGTGCTGCTAGTGATAGACAACATACTCACAATGTTACCTGGTGATATGGTGCTCTGAGAACACGTTCTCATTTGCAGCAACGACCTGGGGAATAGTTACAGGGGAGAGGAGGGGGGATGAATGAGCCAATTGTAAACTGGGGATTATTTGGTGACTGTAATGGTTTGAGGGCCAGATTGGGAATTTAGCCAGGACACCAGGGTTAACACCCCTACTCTTACGATAAGTGCCATGTGACCTTTAATGACCTCAGAGAGTCAGGAAACACGTTTAACGTCCCATCCAAAAGACAGCATCCTACACAGGGCAGTGTCCCCAATCACTGCCCTGGGGTATTGGGATATTTTTTTAGACTAGAGGAAAGAGTGCCTCCTACTGGCCCTACAACACCAGCAGCATCTGGTCTCCCATCCAGGAACTGACCAGGACCAACCCTGCTTAGCTTCAGAAGCAAGCCAGCAGTGGTACGCAGGGTGGAACGCTGCTGGCTATATAGTTGGTATATGGTTGATATTCCATGTATTTACAGTATCAGTATGACTATATCTAAATGCAGAGCGTAATGCAGTACAGTGCAGTTATTTAGAGTACAGTTCAGAGATGGCATGACACCATGTGCAAAGTCCTTTGTTGGCCTACATTGTTAAAACCAAAGATATGGATAATAAAAACATACTGTTCAAATAACAAAATAAGATCATTTTCAAATTATTGAAGTTAATTTGAACATTTTATTGAATATAAACAACTTATTTTGAATGATCTTCCTTTCCGTCACTGACACTGACATTGTTAAAATAGCTCAGGCAGCTACAGAAAAGTTCCCTCCCTTCAGTAATTCCATTCAAAGTAAAGCTTCCTAACCCCGGGGAGTTCAGAAGTGTTTTTCCACGACACACCTAAAATGTGTGAATGATGTTGTATTGTACAGAGCGCTTCAAGAGACAAACACGGCAAGCTGAGACGGAGTTGTGGGTGGCAACACAGACAATAGGCGTTTCTGGTTCGTGCAAGTGTGAGATTTAAAAAAGGTCTGAATGAAGTTTGAGACAGAGAAACTTTCTTGGTGCTCGTGATTTCGTTTCGTCTGTCTGTATGCTTGTTACGTATTCACAGATATTCAGTAACACATGCAGCGTCAGGACTCTGTTGATTATTGAGTGCACTCGGTGGAGAGAGAGAGAGAGAGAGGGGGCATCCGCGACTCCGCGTCTTGGCACGGGTGTAATCATTAGTACAAAACGTTTTGCAACGGGAACCATTTACTACAAACGAAAACGTTTCGCATTAAAACGAGACTTTATATTGGACAAATCCAGCTAGGCCTCTCCACGTTTCGTTCCGTTTGCTTCCGTTTTGGTTCCTAGTCAACAACACACAACAGGCAATGCTCTGACGTCACAAGTGAGACTCAACTAAAGCAAGCCTAATCGAATATATATATATATATATTTATTATGGTTCAATCAGTGGATATACTTCCCGGGACAGATAACTCTTTGTTTGGAGCCAAAATCATGAAAGCACAGGTGGCAGAGTAACGGCAGGACATCGAGGTAATACATTTTACACCGGCTCTTTTTTGTTTGTTGTTAGATTTACTGCAAGGAATTCAACTCCCCTCCTGTGGGACATAGATAATACTTCTGTTGAAAGTTCTCAGCGGCAGTCTCAACAGTTATGTAATGCCTTCTAGACAGCCCAAGTTCAACATTTGAGTTATACACAGCTTAAACACTGACATGTGTGGTTATCACGTTAATACACAATTAAAACACCACGTTAAAAACAGAAGTAAACATGATAGTATGGAGAATAAATGTTGATTTTCTAATCAGTTATATGATAGTATGGAGAATAAATGTTGATTTTTTAATCAGTTATATGATAGTATGGAGAATACATGTTACTGATGATAGTGTGGAGAATACATGTTACTGATGATAGTATGGAGAATACATGTTACTGATGATAGTATGGAGAATACATGTTACTGATGATAGTATGGAGAATACATGTTACTGATGATAGTATGGAGAATACATGTTACTGATGATAGTGTGGAGAATACATGTTACTGATGATAGTATGGAGAATACATGTTACTGATGATAGTATGGAGAATACATGTTACTGATGATAGTATGGAGAATACATGTTACTGATGATAGTGTGGAGAATACATGTTACTGATGATAGTATGGAGAATACATGTTACTCTTCACACCAGTCATATGTCATTTAGATGTGGGTCAAGTTGCAGGAAGACCATTTCACTCAAATCAATATTTCAAGTCAGTCGAATCAGTACAAATCTGCTGAATTTAAATCAGTAGAATCAGTACAAATCTGCTGAATTTAAATCAGTAGAATCAGTACAAATCTGCTGAATTTAAATCAGTCGACTGGCATGACTACAGTTCATCACATTTTTGCAGGCAAGGGGCCAACACATTAATGTTAATATGTCTCTCATGTCAGTTGAAAACGAATAGGTGGTTTCAATATGTCACATATGAATATCAGAAAAAAATCTTTCTCGTTAACCCACATTGGATGTAGAGTGGACTTGACAGCATTGGACATAGCAGTTGTTATCATACATACTGCAGCTGGTCTGACTCATGATCTACATCCCAAATGACACCCTATTCCCTACATGGTGCACTACTCTATGGGCCCTGGTCAAAAATAGCGCACTATGTAGGGAATAGGGTGCCTTTTGGGACATAGATCATGAGTCCGACCAGCTGCACTCTGTAAAAGTGTACCAATGATATAGAACAGCACACTGTGGTCCGGGTGAATTCACCCATTGTCTGCGATTGTCCAAAACTATCATGTCCAATTCCCCCTCTCTCTGTTTTCCTTTTATAGGCTGTTCTGTGCTGGGGTCCTCGCTCCAGACTATTTCTCTCTTTCTCTCTTTCTCCACCTGCACATCAGTCCCTCCATCCTTCCTTGTCTCTTAACTCCACCCAGTGGCACTGCCATCATGCGTCGGTACAGCTCCGAGGGGTCTCTACTCGATATGGACTTCCTGCCGCGGAGGAAAGTATCCGCGAAGGGCCACAACTACCACAGCCGGGACGGGGAGTCAGGTACCTACAACCCCGACCTGGAAGGTGACGAACTGGATGGGCGAACCACCTCTTTCCCCCCTACCCCTATCATCGTGGAGCCTGGAGCCAGCCACGGGAGGGGGGAGTTGAGCAGGGATCTCAGCGTCAGTGTGGAGAACCTCACAGAACTGGGGAAGCTAGAGGGTAAGGGATTTCTTGGAGTGGTGAACCTCAATGAAGGATGTAGGGCATATAGTGACGGGCAGTTGGCGCCGGGGACGACGGGCCGCAGCACAGAGAGCGTGGGTAGCGACAACCAGCCACCGCCCTCTCCCTCGCTCTCAACCTCTGGCTTCAGCCCCTTGTCCTTGAAGTCACAACAACGGTCCCACACCAGAGCCAAGCTGTCCGCAGCCAAGCTACACCTGAAGAGCCTGTTTGGGCAGGTAAAGGGGAATGTGGGAGATCAGGATCACTAGAGGAGTGGTCCCTGGCAGTGTTTAGGGTATTGGGTGTTTCAGGACTGGCAGTGTTTAGGGTATTGGGTGTTTTAGGACTGGCAGTGTTTAGGGTATTGGGTGTTTTAGGACTGGCAGTGTTTAGGGTATTGGGTGTATTAGGACTGGCAGTGTTTAGGGTATTGGGTGTATTAGGACTGGCAGTGTTTAGGGTATTGGGTGTTTTAGGACTGGCAGTGTTTAGGGTATTGGGTGTTTTAGGACTGGCAGTGTTTAGGGTATTGGGTGTTTTAGGACTGGCAGTGTTTAGGGTATTGGGTGTTTTAGGACTGGCAGTGTTTAGGGTATTGGGTGTTTTAGGACTGGCAGTGTTTAGGGTATTGGGTGTTTTAGGACTGGCAGTGTTTAGGGTATTGGGTGTTTTAGGACTGGCAGTGTTTAGGGTATTGGGTGTTTTAGGACTGGCAGTGTTTAGGTATTGGGTGTTTTAGGACTGGCAGTGTTTAGGGTATTGGGTGTTTTAGGACTGGCAGTGTTTAGGGTATTGGGTGTTTTAGGACTGGCAGTGTTTAGGGTATTGGGTGTTTTAGGACTGGCAGTGTTTAGGGTATTGGGTGTTTTAGGACTGGCAGTGTTTAGGGTATTGGGTGTTTTAGGACTGGCAGTGTTTAGGGTATTGGGTGTTTTAGGACTGGCAGTGTTTAGGGTATTGGGTGTTTTAGGACTGGCAGTGTTTAGGGTATTGGGTGTTTTAGGACTGGCAGTGTTTAGGGTATTGGGTGTTTTAGGACTGGCAGTGTTTAGGGTATTGGGTGTTTTAGGACTGGCAGTGTTTAGGGTATTGGGTGTTTTAGGACTGGCAGTGTTTAGGGTATTGGGTGTTTTAGGACTGGCAGTGTGGGAATGGATAGCTTGTGTGTGTTTGATGGGTTTTGACTAGGTGCGTTAGTTCTAGATTTCCGGGTGCACCGTTTCAGACCCTTCCATTGGACCTTGTGAAATCTCTACTCCAATCAGGGAAGTGTATGAGTCTGTTTCCTCTCAGTAGTCATTCCAACCTTGAGATTCATCCGACAGAGTGTTACTTATAAAGCGCTTGTGTTAATGTCAAGGTCACACTAAGTTGACAAAGGATTAAATAATCATGCTCAACAGCACACATTTACCTCTAATATTCTCAATTTGATTTAAATATTGTCACGTGTAACGGATGAGAAACGGCTAGCTTAGTTAGCGGTGGTTCGCGCTAAATAGCGTTTCAATCGGTGACGTCACTTTCTCTGAGACCTTGAAGTAGTAGTTCCCCTTGCTCTGCAAGGGCCGTGTCTTTTGTGGAGCGATGGGTAACGATGCTTCGTGGGGTGACTGTTGTTGATGTGTGCAGAGGGTCCCTGGTTCGCACCCGGGTATGGGCGAGGGGACGGTATAAAATTATACTGTTACACATACATTTGGAAACAAACTAATTCTGTCTGTATTTCCAGAGTCCCCATTCATCACATTCCAACCTGTTTAACCCAGAACAGAAAGAACAGAGAGACAGGTGAGGTCATCGACTGTGGACAATAGACTGTGGACAATAGACTGTGGACAATATAATGAGGACAATAGACTGTGGGCAATAGACTGTGGGCAATAGACTGTGGACAATAGACTGTGGACAATAGACTGTGGACAATATAATGAGGACAATAGACTGTGGACAATAGACTGTGGGCAATAGACTGTGGACAATATAATGAGGACAATAGACTGTGGACAATAGACTGTGGACAATATAATGAGGACAATAGACTGTGGACAATAGACTGTGGACAATATAATGAGGACAATAGACTGTGGACAATATAATGAGGGCAATAGACTGTGGGCAATAGACTGTGGGCAATAGACTGTGGACAATATAATGAGGACAATATAATGAGGACAATAGACTGTGGACAATATAATGAGGACAATAGACTGTGGACAATAGACTGTGGGCAATAGACTGTGGACAATATAATGAGGACAATAGACTGTGGGCAATAGACTGTGGACAATATAATGAGGACAATAGACTGTGGATAATGAGGACAATAGACTGTGGACAATAGACTGTAGACAATAGACTGTGGGCAATAGACTGTGGACAATAGACTGTGGACAATAGACTGTGGACAATAGACTGTGGGCAATAGACTGTGGACAAATAATGAGTACAATAGACTGTGGGCAATAGACTGTGGACAATAGACTGTGGACAAATAATGAGTACAATAGACTGTGGGCAATAGACTGTGGGCAATAGACTGTGGATAATGAGGACAATAGACTGTGGGCAAGACTGTGGGCAATAGACGGTGGACAATATAATAAGGACAATAGACTGTGGATAATGAGGACAATAGACTGTGGACAAATAATGAGGACAATAGACTGTGGACAACAGACTGTGGACAAATAATGAGGACAATAGACTGTGGGCAATAGACTGTGGACAATAGACTGTGGATAATGTGGACAATAGACTGTGGACAAATAATGAGGACAACAGACTGTGGACAAATAATGAGGACAATAGACTGTGGACAAATAATGAGGACAACAGACTGTGGACAAATAATGAGGACAATAGACTGTTGGCAATAGACTGTGGACAATAGACTGTGGACAATATAATGAGGACAATAGACTGTGGACAATATAATGAGGACAATAGACTGTGGATAATGTGGACAATAGACTGTTGACAAATAATGAGGACAATAGACTGTGGACAACAGACTGTGGACAAATAATGAGGACAATAGACTGTGGGCAATAGACTGTGGACAATAGACTGTGGACAATATAATGAGGACAATAGACTGTGGATAATGAGGACAATAGACTGTGGATAATGAGGACAATAGACTGTGGACAATAGACTGTGGACAATAGACTGTGGACAAATAATGAGGACAATAGACTGTGGGCAATAGACTGTGGACAATAGACTGTGGATAATGAGGACAATAGACTGTGGACAATAGACTGTGGACAATAGACTGTGGACAATAGACTGTGGACAATAGACTGTGGACAATAGACTGTGGACAATAGACTGTGGACAAATAATGAGGACAATAGACTGTGGGCAATAGACTGTGGGCAATAGACTGTGGACAATAGACTGTGGACAAATAATGAGGGCAATAGACTGTGGACAATAGACTGTGGACAAATAATGAGGACAATAGACTGTGGACAATAGACTGTGGACAATAGACTGTGGACAATAGACTGTGGGCAAGGTAGCTTTCTAAGAGGAAGATGTCCCTGAGCCTGGCCCAAATGGCATCCTATTCCCTACGTAGCCCTTTGGGCTCTGGTAAAGATTAGTGCACTAAATAGGGAGTATGAGGTACTTTCCCTGGTCAAAAGTAGTGCACTACATAGGGAATGGGGTGACATTTGGGATGTATCCTAAGAAGTTCCCTTTGAAACAATACCCATCCGGACCTCATTCACCAAACAGTTGTGGAAATGAGGGGTTGTGTTGTCATGAAATCTGATGCCTGTCTCCTCTCTCCATGTGTCTCCGTCTCTCCCCCCTCTCTCCATGTCTCTCCCTCTCCCTGTCTCTCTCCATGTGTCTCCTCTCTCCCTGTCTCTCTCCATGTGTCTCCTCTCTCCCTGTCTCTCTCCATGTGTCTCCTCTCTCCCTGTCTCTCTCCATGTGTCTCCGTCTCTCCATGTGTCTCCTCTCTCCATGTGTCTCCGTCTCTCCCCCCTCTCTCCCTCTCTCCCTTTCCCCTTCTGTCTCCCTATTTCTCCCTCTCCCTGTCTCTCCCTCTCTACCCTCTCTCCCTGCCTCTCTCCCTTTCCCCTTCTGTCTCCCTATTTCTCCCTCTCCCTGTCTCTCCCTCTCCCCCCTCTCTCCCTCTCTCCCTCTCTCCCTGCCTCTCTCCCTTTCCCCTTCTGTCTCCCTATTTCTCCCTCCCTCTCCCTGTCTCTCCCTCTCCCCCCTCTCTCCCTCTCTCCCTGCCTCTCTCCCTTTCCCCTTCTGTCTCCCTATTTCTCCCTCTCCCTGTCTCTCCCTCTCCCCCCTCTCTCCCTCTCTCCCTGCCTCTCTCCCTTTCCCCTTCTGTCTCCCTATTTCTCCTCTCTCCCTGTCTCTCCCTCTCCCCCCTCTCTCCCTCTCTCCCTCTCTCCCTGCCTCTCTCCCTTTCCCCTTCTGTCTCCCTATTTCTCCCTCCCTCTCCCTGTCTCTCCCTCTCCCCCCTCTCCTCCTTTCTCCCTATCTCTCCCTCTCCCCCCTCTCCTCCTTTCTCCCTATTTCTCCCTCTCCCTCCCTCTCCCTGTCTCTCCCTCTCCCCCTTTCTCCCTATCTCTCCATCTCCTACCCTCACTCCCCCTCCCCCTATCGCTTCCTGTCTCTCTTCTTACCCCTCCTCTCTCTATATCTCTCTCACCCTTCCTCTCCCCCCTCTCCTCACTAACAGTGATAAAGAGCGGAGGTCTCGCCTCCCGGTGATGCACCAGTGGAGTCAGGTGGGCCACAGCAACGCCAAGTTCAGTCGGGTGGAACTTGATAAGTGGGCAGAATCGCTGGATGACCTCCTGGCCAGTCGGAGTAAGTAGACTAGGACACCCTTCAGACCAGTAGACTAGGACACCCTTCAGACCAGTAGACTAGGACACCCTTCAGACCAGTAGACTAGGACACCATTCAGACCAGTAGACTAGGACACCCTCCTGACCAGTAGACTAGGACACCCTTCAGACCAGTAGACTAGGACACCCTCCTGACCAGTAGACTAGGACACCCTCCTGACCAGTAGACTAGGACACCCTCCTGACCAGTAGACTAGGACACCCTCCTGACCAGTAGACTAGGACACCCTCCTGACCAGTAGACTAGGACACCCTCCTGACCAGTAGACTAGGACACCCTCCTGACCAGTAGACTAGGACACCCTCCTGACCAGTAGACTAGGACACCCTCCTGACCAGTAGACTAGGACACCTTCCTGACCAGTAGACTAGGACACCCTCCTGACCAGTAGACTAGGACACCCTCCTGACCAGTAGACTAGGACACCCTATCCTGACCAGTAGACTAGGACACCCTATCCTGACCAGTAGACTAGGACACCCTATCCTGACCAGTAGACTAGGACACCCTATCCTGACCAGTAGACTAGGACACCCTATCCTGACCAGTAGACTAGGACACCCTATCCTGACCAGTAGACTAGGACACCCTCCTGACCAGTAGACTAGGACACCCTCCTGACCAGTAGACTAGGACACCCTCCTGACCAGTAGACTAGGACACCCTCCTGACCAGTAGACTAGGGCACCCTCTCCTGACCAGTAGACTAGGACACCCTCCTGACCAGTAGACTAGGACATCCTCCTGACCAGTAGACTAGGACACCCTCCTGACCAGTAGACTAGGACACCTTCCTGACCAGTAGACTAGGACACCCTCCTGACCAGTAGACTAGGACATCCTCCTGACCAGTAGACTAGGACACCCTCCTGACCAGTAGACTAGGACATCCTCCTGACCAGTAGACTAGGACACCCTCCTGACCAGTAGACTAGGACATCCTCCTGACCAGTAGACTAGGACACCCTCCTGACCAGTAGACTAGGACACCTTCCTGACCAGTAGACTAGGACACCCTCCTGACCAGTAGACTAGGACACCCTCCTGACCAGTAGACTAGGACACCCTCTCCTGACCAGTAGACTAGGACACCCTCCTGACCAGTAGACTAGGACATCCTCCTGACCAGTAGACTAGGACACCCTCCTGACCAGTAGACTAGGACACCCTCCTGACCAGTAGACTAGGACACCCTCCTGACCAGTAGACTAGGACATCCTCCTGACCAGTAGACTAGGACACCCTCTCCTGACCAGTAGACTAGGACACCCTCTCCTGACCAGTAGACTAGGACACCCTCCTGACCAGTAGACTAGGACACCCTCTCCTGACCATTAGACTAGGACACCCTCCTGACCAGTAGACTAGGACACCCTCCTGACCAGTAGACTAGGACACCCTCCTGACCAGTAGACTAGGACACCCTCTCCTGACCAGTAGACTAGGACACCCTCCTGACCAGTAGACTAGGACACCCTCCTGACCAGTAGACTAGGACACCCTCCTGACCAGTAGACTAGGACACCCTCCTGACCAGTAGACTAGGACACCCTCCTGACCAGTAGACTAGGACACCCTCCTGACCAGTAGACTAGGACACCCTCCTGACCAGTAGACTAGGACACCCTCCTGACCAGTAGACTAGGACACCCTCCTGACCAGTAGACTAGGACACCTTCCTGACCAGTAGACTAGGACACCCTCCTGACCAGTAGACTAGGACACCCTCCTGACCAGTAGACTAGGACACCCTCCTGACCAGTAGACTAGGACACCCTCCTGACCAGTAGACTAGGACACCCTATCCTGACCAGTAGACTAGGACACCCTATCCTGACCAGTAGACTAGGACACCCTATCCTGACCAGTAGACTAGGACACCCTATCCTGACCAGTAGACTAGGACACCCTATCCTGACCAGTAGACTAGGACACCCTCCTGACCAGTAGACTAGGACACCCTCCTGACCAGTAGACTAGGACACCCTCCTGACCAGTAGACTAGGACACCCTCCTGACCAGTAGACTAGGACACCCTCCTGACCAGTAGACTAGGACACCCTCCTGACCAGTAGACTAGGACACCCTCTCCTGACCAGTAGACTAGGACACCCTCCTGACCAGTAGACTAGGACATCCTCCTGACCAGTAGACTAGGACACCCTCCTGACCAGTAGACTAGGACACCTTCCTGACCAGTAGACTAGGACACCCTCCTGACCAGTAGACTAGGACATCCTCCTGACCAGTAGACTAGGACATCCTCCTGACCAGTAGACTAGGACACCCTCCTGACCAGTAGACTAGGACACCCTCCTGACCAGTAGACTAGGACACCCTCCTGACCAGTAGACTAGGACACCCTCTCCTGACCAGTAGACTAGGACACCCTCTCCTGACCAGTAGACTAGGACACCCTCTCCTGACCAGTAGACTAGGACACCCTCCTGACCAGTAGACTAGGACACCCTCTCCTGACCATTAGACTAGGACACCCTCCTGACCAGTAGACTAGGACACCCTCCTGACCAGTAGACTAGGACACCCTCCTGACCAGTAGACTAGGACACCCTCCTGACCAGTAGACTAGGACACCCTCCTGACCAGTAGACTAGGACACCCTCCTGACCAGTAGACTAGGACACCCTCCTGACCAGTAGACTAGGACACCTTCCTGACCAGTAGACTAGGACACCCTCCTGACCAGTAGACTAGGACACCCTCCTGACCAGTAGACTAGGACACCCTCCTGACCAGTAGACTAGGACACCCTCCTGACCAGTAGACTAGGACACCCTCCTGACCAGTAGACTAGGACACCCTATCCTGACCAGTAGACTAGGACACCCTATCCTGACCAGTAGACTAGGACACCCTATCCTGACCAGTAGACTAGGACACCCTATCCTGACCAGTAGACTAGGACACCCTATCCTGACCAGTAGACTAGGACACCCTCCTGACCAGTAGACTAGGACACCCTCCTGACCAGTAGACTAGGACACCCTCCTGACCAGTAGACTAGGACACCCTCCTGACCAGTAGACTAGGACACCCTCCTGACCAGTAGACTAGGACATCCTCCTGACCAGTAGACTAGGACACCCTCCTGACCAGTAGACTAGGACACCTTCCTGACCAGTAGACTAGGACACCCTCCTGACCAGTAGACTAGGACATCCTCCTGACCAGTAGACTAGGACATCCTCCTGACCAGTAGACTAGGACACCCTCCTGACCAGTAGACTAGGACACCTTCCTGACCAGTAGACTAGGACACCCTCCTGACCAGTAGACTAGGACACCCTCCTGACCAGTAGACTAGGACACCCTCTCCTGACCAGTAGACTAGGACACCCTCCTGACCAGTAGACTAGGACACCCTCCTGACCAGTAGACTAGGACATCCTCCTGACCAGTAGACTAGGACACCCTCCTGACCAGTAGACTAGGACACCCTCCTGACCAGTAGACTAGGACACCCTCCTGACCAGTAGACTAGGACACCCTCTCCTGACCAGTAGACTAGGACACCCTCTCCTGACCAGTAGACTAGGACACCCTCCTGACCAGTAGACTAGGACACCCTCTCCTGACCAGTAGACTAGGACACCCTCCTGACCATTAGACTAGGACACCCTCCTGACCAGTAGACTAGGACACCCTCCTGACCAGTAGACTAGGACACCCTATCCTGACCAGTAGACTAGGACACCCTCCTGACCAGTAGACTAGGACACCCTCCTGACCAGTAGACTAGGACACCCTCCTGACCAGTAGACTAGGACACCCTCCTGACCAGTAGACTAGGACACCCTCCTGACCAGTAGACTAGGACATCCTCCTGACCAGTAGACTAGGACACCCTCCTGACCAGTAGACTAGGACACCCACCTGACCAGTAGACTAGGACATCCTCCTGACCAGTAGACTAGGACACCCTCCTGACCAGTAGACTAGGACATCCTCCTGACCAGTAGACTAGGACACCCTCCTGACCAGTAGACTAGGACACCCTATCCTGACCAGTAGACTAGGACACCCTCCTGACCAGTAGACTAGGACATCCTCCTGACCAGTAGACTAGGACACCCTCCTGACCAGTAGACTAGGACACCTTCCTGACCAGTAGACTAGGACACCCTCCTGACCAGTAGACTAGGACACCCTCATGACCAGTAGACTAAACCACTCCTTACCCTTCCATGTTTGCTGATCTGAAGGGCTTTATTCAGGCATAATCAGTGTTGTGGTAATGCTTCCGCTGTACAGGTCTACATGGAAGGGTCTACATGGACAAGTCTACAGGTCTACATGGAAACATGGAAGGCGCCAACTACTTGATTAGATTCTAGGAGGGGGGAGAGGTATGAGAAAAGATACTAGATTGAGGAAAGGAAGCAGGGTGATACACCCCCCCACCTCCTATGTAAAAATACCTATCCAAATGACCAGGGATGTTGAAAGAACCACCAGAACAATTGCTGCACCGGAGTGTTTACTGGGCACCTGTAATTAAGCAATAAGGGGAGGGGGTGTGGTATATGGCCAATATACCACGGCTAAAAGCTGTTCTTATGCACGACGCAACGTGGAGTGCCTGGACACAGCCCTTAGCCGTTGTATATTGGCCATATACCACAAACCCCAGAGATGCCTTATTTGATATTATAAACTGGTTTCCAACGTAATTAGAGCAGGAAAAATACATGTTTTGTCACACCCGTGGTATACAGTCTGATATACCACGGCTGTCAGCATTCAGGGCTCGAACTACCCCGTTTATAACTAGAGTTGGATGTTGATCTTGTCGTTATTGAAGTGTATTGTTGCTATGGTCTCTCTTTGAGTTGAGTTTGCGTCCCACAGGCTGCTGACAGATGTTCTGATACCATTTATGTTACGTAGTCTGTCCACAAGAGACTAGGGCTCAGGGGAAGGGGGGTGGGGAGGAAATGCAAAGTGTACTCTGATCCTGTTTTCAACCTCAGCTCACGAGTGTCTTGCAGTGTGTTGTGATGTCAGCGCGATAGGGCCGTATGGTCTTTGCGTACGTCCTTGGTTTCTGTGTGCTGTGCCATAAAGCTGAGTGCAGCACTAGTTACTGTGAATAGATGTGCTAGAAAACAGTAAGACCGTTTTAGATGACTGTCTCAAATGATCTGGATTGTGTTCCAGATGTAGGGCTGGGAAATATGGGAAAAATATCACAATGCATTTGTTTCTGTTGACGGTATTTGACAGTATTTTATGTTTTTAAATAATAAAAGTTATCCATTAATGTTTTATGAGTTGTCCGTGACCCTAGAGTGGAAACACATACCTTCTAATATCAGGCTTTCTCCATTCTGATTGGTTGAAGTTTGATTGAACAGTACAAACAAAAGTTGATCTGATTTTGAGATCATTTCCACTCTGCCACGTAGGGCTGCACGATATGGGCAATAGAATCTAGGCCTTATGTTTAACCAAATATTGCAATTTGACTTGCAATTTAGATAAAAAAAATAACACTTAGGTGAACTGTTGGAATCATGGAAATGATTATTCTAATTCTATAGTTGGAGTGTAATAGTGGGCCCTTTGAATACGTTGTTGTATGACAAGACATTCATAGAATTAGGAATTAAAATACTATTAGAATCTCTATGGAGGCATTATTGACACAGGGTAGGAACCAAAGTGTTGGTCAGTGTTTCCCAGGGGAGTGGGACCCTATAATTGTAGTTCTCTTTATGTAGCTTAACATATTCATGCTTCGCTTATTCCTCTCTGATTTAGAAGATACTGTTGCACAGACAACAGGCTGATTTAGGCCTACACCAGCACTGGTATCAGCCTGTATTAGCTAGCTACGTTTGCTCTGACTCTGTACATTTTATTAGCTAGCCAGCTAACTAGCGATTTAGTATTAGCGGCTAACACAATTTATTTTAGCCACAACTTGCTAAGAGACAAAAGACAAACTAGCTGTTTGCAAACAGTATGATACACAAACCAATAGTTTAATTACAGGACGCTTGTGGATGTACATTAAAAATCAAAGTGGAAAGCAGCATTGTTGTCAACTAACATATTGTTGCATCTGCTCAGTGGTGTGAAGTACTTAAGTTGGGGCGGCAGGTAGCCTAGTGGTTAGAGTGTTGTGCCAGTAACCAAAAGGTTGCTAGATCAAATCCCTGAGCTGACAAGGTTAAAAAATCTGCCATTCTGCCCCTGAACAAAGCAGTTAACCCACTGTTCCTAAGCCATCATTGTAAATAAGAATTCGTTCTTAACTGACTTACCTAGTTACTTAAACATTTAATAAAAATACTTGAAAGTACTACTTAAGTTGTTTTTGGGTGGTATCTTTTACTTTACTACATTCTTAATGAAAAATATGTACTTACATTATCCCTGACACCCAAAAGTACTTGTTAAATTTTGAGTGCTTCGCAGGACAGATTTTTTTTTAAATATCAGAGCGGCGGTAACTCACCAGCATTACGACCAGGAATACAACTTGGATCCTTAGTTCGTACCCCCCCGGGGCAATTGAACTTATCCCAGAGGCTGCTCCAAAACACCGCCAGCAGAGAAGAGATATTCGGAGTGGACTTCTAGTCTGACACAGGAGGCATGCACACCATCCACCGCTTCCGAGTATATTACTCTCTAATGTTCAGTCTTTGAATAATAAAGTAGACAAGCTCAGGGCGAGGATCTCCTTCCAGAGAGACATCAGGGATTGTAACATACTCTGTTTCACGGAAACATGGTTCTCGGGATATACTGTCCCTGTCTATACAGTCAGCTGGATTCTCAGTACATCGCACAGACAAGAATAAAGAACTCCCCGGGAAGAAGAAAGGCGGGGTGTATGTTTCATGATTAACTACTCATGGAGTGATTGTGATAACATACAGAAACTCAAAGTCATTTTGTTCCCCCAACCTAGAATACCTCACAATCAAATGCCAACGTATTACCTCCCAAGAGAATTCTCTTTGGTTATAGTCACAGCTGTGTATATTCCCCCTCAAGCCGATACCACGGCGGCCCTCAAAGAACCACACTGGGCTTTATGCTAACTGGAAACCAGATATCCTGAGGCCGCATTTATTGTAGCTGGGGATTTTAACAAAGCAAATTTAAGGAAAACGCTACCGAAGATCTACCAACACATTGACTGTATTACTTGTGCTGGGAAAACATTGGACAACTGCTACTCAACTTTTCAAAATGCCTGCAAGGCCCTCCCCCGCCCTCCTTTTAGCAAATCTGATCATTTTGCTCCTCTCTTCCTATAGGACGAAATTCAAACAGGAAGTACCTGGGCTAAGGTCTATTCAATGCTGTTCTGACCAATCGGAATCCATGCTTCAAGATTGTTTTGATCACGCAGACTAGGATATGACAAAGTGGAGTCGCAATTCAACGGCTCAGACACGAGACGTATGTGGCAGAGTCTACAGACAATCACGACCTACAAAGGTCAAATCGGCCACGTCACGGACACCGACGCCTTACTTTGGACAAGCTAAACACCTTCTTCTCCCACAAATAGCCATTATTACTAACTGGCTTCCACCCGGTTACACAACTCTACACCTTAAGAGGCTGCTGTCCTATGTACATAGACTTGGAATCACTGGCCACTTTAATGATGAAACACTAGAAACTTTAATAATGTTTACATACTGCTTTACTCATCTCATATGTATATACTGTATTCTATTCTGCTGTACTTTAATCAGTGCCACTCCAACATTGCTCGTCCTAATATTTATATATTTTTTAATTCCATTATTTTACTTTTAGATTGTGTGTATTGTTGTGAATTGTTTGATACTACTGCACTGTTGGAGCTAGGAACAGAAGCATTTAGTTA
>NC_068440.1:38292299-38339951 GCF_023373465.1 Oncorhynchus keta | reverse complement strand
GAGCTAGGAACAGAAGCATTTAGTTAGATATTACTGCATTGTTGGAGCTAGGAACACAAGCATTTAGTTAGATACTACTGCACTGTTGGAGCTAGGAACACAAGCATTTAGTTAGATATTACTGCACTGTTGGAGCTAGGAACACAAGCATTTAGTTAGATACTACTGCACTGTTGGAGCTTGGAACACAAGCATTTAGTTAGATACTACTGCACTGTTGGAGCTAGGAACACAAGCATTTAGTTAGATACTACTGCACTGTTGGAGCTAGGAACACAAGCATTTAGTTAGATATTACTGCACTGTTGGAGCTAGGAACACAAGCATTTAGTTAGATACTACTGCACTGTTGGAGCTAGGAACACAAGCATTTAGTTAGATACTACTGCACTGTTGGAGCTAGGAACACAATCATTTAGTTAGATATTACTGCACTGTTGGAGCTAGGAACACAAGCATTTAGTTAGATATTACTGCACTGTTGGAGCTAGGAACACAAGCATTTAGTTAGATATTACTGCACTGTTGGAGCTAGGAACACAAGCATTTAGTTAGATAATACTGCACTGTTGGAGCTAGGAACACAAGCATTTAGTTAGATATTACTGCACTGTTGGAGCCAGGAACACAAGCATTTAGTTAGATATTACTGCACTGTTGGAGCTAGGAACACAAGCATTTAGTTAGATATTACTGCACTGTTGGAGCTAGAAACACAAGCATTTAGTTAGATATTACTGCACTGTTGGAGCTAGGAACACAAGCATTTAGTTAGATACTACTGCACTGTTGGAGCTAGGAACACAAGCATTTAGTTAGATACTACTGCACTGTTGGAGCTAGGAAAACAATAATTTAGTTAGATACTACTGCACTGTTGGAGCTAGGAACACAAGCATTTAGTTAGATATTACTGCACTGTTGGAGCTAGGAACACAAGCATTTAGTTAGATACTACTGCACTGTTGGAGCTAGGAACACAAGCATTTAGTTAGATACTACTGCACTGTTGGAGCTAGGAAC
Source organism: Oncorhynchus keta (assembly GCF_023373465.1). Lineage (NCBI taxonomy): Eukaryota > Metazoa > Chordata > Actinopteri > Salmoniformes > Salmonidae > Oncorhynchus > Oncorhynchus keta. The sequence goes on along the minus strand of NC_068440.1, from coordinate 38,338,928 downwards.
ACAAGCATTTAGTTAGATATTACTGCACTGTTGGAGCTAGGAACACAAGCATTTAGTTAGATATTACTGCACTGTTGGAGCTAGGAACACAAGCATTTAGTTAGATAATACTGCACTGTTGGAGCTAGGAACACAAGCATTTAGTTAGATATTACTGCACTGTTGGAGCCAGGAACACAAGCATTTAGTTAGATATTACTGCACTGTTGGAGCTAGGAACACAAGCATTTAGTTAGATATTACTGCACTGTTGGAGCTAGGAACACAAGCATTTAGTTAGATACTACTGCACTGTTGGAGCTAGGAACACAAGCATTTAGTTAGATACTACTGCACTGTTGGAGCTAGGAACACAAGCATTTAGTTAGATATTACTGCACTGTTGGAGCTAGGAACACAAGCATTTAGTTAGATACTACTGCACTGTTGGAGCTAGGAACACAAGCATTTAGTTAGATACTACTGCACTGTTGATATTACTGAGCTAGGAACACAATCATTTAGTTAGATATTACTGCACTGTTGGAGCTAGGAACACAAGCATTTAGTTAGATATTACTGCACTGTTGGAGCTAGGAACACAAGCATTTAGTTAGATATTACTGCACTGTTGGAGCTAGGAACACAAGCATTTAGTTAGATAATACTGCACTGTTGGAGCTAGGAACACAAGCATTTAGTTAGATATTACTGCACTGTTGGAGCCAGGAACACAAGCATTTAGTTAGATATTACTGCACTGTTGGAGCTAGGAACACAAGCATTTAGTTAGATATTACTGCACTGTTGGAGCTAGAAACACAAGCATTTAGTTAGATATTACTGCACTGTTGGAGCTAGGAACACAAGCATTTAGTTAGATACTACTGCACTGTTGGAGCTAGGAACACAAGCATTTAGTTAGATACTACTGCACTGTTGGAGCTAGGAACACAATAATTTAGTTAGATACTACTGCACTGTTGGAGCTAGGAACACAAGCATTTAGTTAGATATTACTGCACTGTTGGAGCTAGGAACACAAGCATTTAGTTAGATACTACTGCACTGTTGGAGCTAGGAACACAAGCATTTAGTTAGATACTACTGCACTGTTGGAGCTAGGAACACAAGCATTTAGTTAGATATTACTGCACTGTTGGAGCTAGGAACACAAGCATTTAGTTAGATATTACTGCACTGTTGGAGCTAGGAACACAAGCATTTAGTTAGATAATACTGCACTGTTGGAGCTAGGAACACAAGCATTTAGTTAGATATTACTGCACTGTTGGAGCCAGGAACACAAGCATTTAGTTAGATATTACTGCACTGTTGGAGCTAGGAACACAAGCATTTAGTTAGATATTACTGCACTGTTGGAGCTAGGAACACAAGCATTTAGTTAGATAATACTGCACTGTTGGAGCTAGGAACACAAGCATTTAGTTAGATATTACTGCACTGTTGGAGCCAGGAACACAAGCATTTAGTTAGATATTACTGCACTGTTGGAGCTAGGAACACAAGCATTTAGTTAGATATTACTGCACTGTTGGAGCTAGAAACACAAGCATTTAGTTAGATACTACTGCACTGTTGGAGCTAGGAACACAAGCATTTAGTTAGATACTACTGCACTGTTGGAGCTAGAAACACAAGCATTTAGTTAGATATTACTACACTGTTGGAGCTAGGAACACAAGCATTTAGTTAGATATTACTGCACTGTTGGAGCTAGGAACACAAGCATTTAGTTAGATACTACTGCACTGTTGGAGCTAGGAACACAAGCATTTAGTTAGATACTACTGCACTGTTGGAGCTAGGAACACAAGCATTTAGTTAGATACTACTGCACTGTTGGAGCTAGGAACACAAGCATTTAGTTAGATACTACTGCACTGTTGGAGCTAGGAACACAAGCATTTAGTTAGATACTACTGCACTGTTGGAGCTAGGAACACAATAATTTAGTTAGATACTACTGCACTGTTGGAGCTAGGAACACAAGCATTTAGTTAGATATTACTGCACTGTTGGAGCTAGGAACACAAGCATTTAGTTAGATACTACTGCACTGTTGGAGCTAGGAACACAAGCATTTAGTTAGATACTACTGCACTGTTGGAGCTAGGAACACAAGCATTTAGTTAGATATTACTGCACTGTTGGAGCTAGGAACACAAGCATTTAGTTAGATATTACTGCACTGTTGGAGCTAGGAACACAAGCATTTAGTTAGATAATACTGCACTGTTGGAGCTAGGAACACAAGCATTTAGTTAGATATTACTGCACTGTTGGAGCCAGGAACACAAGCATTTAGTTAGATATTACTGCACTGTTGGAGCTAGGAACACAAGCATTTAGTTAGATATTACTGCACTGTTGGAGCTAGGAACACAAGCATTTAGTTAGATACTACTGCACTGTTGGAGCTAGGAACACAAGCATTTAGTTAGATACTACTGCACTGTTGGAGCTAGGAACACAAGCATTTAGTTAGATATTACTGCACTGTTGGAGCTAGGAACACAAGCATTTAGTTAGATACTACTGCACTGTTGGAGCTAGGAACACAAGCATTTAGTTAGATACTACTGCACTGTTGGAGCTAGGAACACAATCATTTAGTTAGATATTACTGCACTGTTGGAGCTAGGAACACAAGCATTTAGTTAGATATTACTGCACTGTTGGAGCTAGGAACACAAGCATTTAGTTAGATATTACTGCACTGTTGGAGCTAGGAACACAAGCATTTAGTTAGATAATACTGCACTGTTGGAGCTAGGAACACAAGCATTTAGTTAGATATTACTGCACTGTTGGAGCCAGGAACACAAGCATTTAGTTAGATATTACTGCACTGTTGGAGCTAGGAACACAAGCATTTAGTTAGATATTACTGCACTGTTGGAGCTAGAAACACAAGCATTTAGTTAGATATTACTGCACTGTTGGAGCTAGGAACACAAGCATTTAGTTAGATACTACTGCACTGTTGGAGCTAGGAACACAAGCATTTAGTTAGATACTACTGCACTGTTGGAGCTAGGAACACAATAATTTAGTTAGATACTACTGCACTGTTGGAGCTAGGAACACAAGCATTTAGTTAGATATTACTGCACTGTTGGAGCTAGGAACACAAGCATTTAGTTAGATACTACTGCACTGTTGGAGCTAGGAACACAAGCATTTAGTTAGATACTACTGCACTGTTGGAGCTAGGAACACAAGCATTTAGTTAGATATTACTGCACTGTTGGAGCTAGGAACACAAGCATTTAGTTAGATATTACTGCACTGTTGGAGCTAGGAACACAAGCATTTAGTTAGATAATACTGCACTGTTGGAGCTAGGAACACAAGCATTTAGTTAGATATTACTGCACTGTTGGAGCCAGGAACACAAGCATTTAGTTAGATATTACTGCACTGTTGGAGCTAGGAACACAAGCATTTAGTTAGATATTACTGCACTGTTGGAGCTAGGAACACAAGCATTTAGTTAGATAATACTGCACTGTTGGAGCTAGGAACACAAGCATTTAGTTAGATATTACTGCACTGTTGGAGCCAGGAACACAAGCATTTAGTTAGATATTACTGCACTGTTGGAGCTAGGAACACAAGCATTTAGTTAGATATTACTGCACTGTTGGAGCTAGAAACACAAGCATTTAGTTAGATACTACTGCACTGTTGGAGCTAGGAACACAAGCATTTAGTTAGATACTACTGCACTGTTGGAGCTAGAAACACAAGCATTTAGTTAGATATTACTACACTGTTGGAGCTAGGAACACAAGCATTTAGTTAGATATTACTGCACTGTTGGAGCTAGGAACACAAGCATTTAGTTAGATACTACTGCACTGTTGGAGCTAGGAACACAAGCATTTAGTTAGATACTACTGCACTGTTGGAGCTAGGAACACAAGCATTTAGTTAGATACTACTGCACTGTTGGAGCTAGAAACACAAGCATTTAGTTAGATATTACTGCACTGTTGGAGGTAGGAACACAAGCATTTAGTTAGATACTACTGCACTGTTGGAGCTAGGAACACAAGCATTTAGTTAGATATTACTGCACTGTTGGAGCTAGGAACACAAGCATTTAGTTAGATATTACTGCACTGTTGGAGCTAGGAACACAATAATTTAGTTAGATACTACTGCACTGTTGGAGCTAGGAACACAAGCATTTAGTTAGATATTACTGCACTGTTGGAGCTAGGAACACAAGCATTTAGTTAGATACTACTGCACTGTTGGAGCTAGGAACACAAGCATTTAGTTAGATACTACTGCACTGTTGGAGCTAGGAACACAAGCATTTAGTTAGATATTACTGCACTGTTGGAGCTAGGAACACAAGCATTTAGTTAGATATTACTGCACTGTTGGAGCTAGGAACACAAGCATTTAGTTAGATAATACTGCACTGTTGGAGCTAGGAACACAAGCATTTAGTTAGATATTACTGCACTGTTGGAGCCAGGAACACAAGCATTTAGTTAGATATTACTGCACTGTTGGAGCTAGGAACACAAGCATTTAGTTAGATATTACTGCACTGTTGGAGCTAGAAACACAAGCATTTAGTTAGATACTACTGCACTGTTGGAGCTAGGAACACAAGCATTTAGTTAGATACTACTGCACTGTTGGAGCTAGAAACACAAGCATTTAGTTAGATATTACTACACTGTTGGAGCTAGGAACACAAGCATTTAGTTAGATATTACTGCACTGTTGGAGCTAGGAACACAAGCATTTAGTTAGATACTACTGCACTGTTGGAGCTAGGAACACAAGCATTTAGTTAGATACTACTGCACTGTTGGAGCTAGGAACACAACCATTTAGTTAGATACTACTGCACTGTTGGAGCTAGAAACACAAGCATTTAGTTAGATATTACTGCACTGTTGGAGCTAGGAACACAAGCATTTAGTTAGATATTACTGCACTGTTGGAGCTAGGAACACAAGCATTTAGTTAGATATTACTGCACTGTTGGAGCTAGGAACACAAGCATTTAGTTAGATATTACTGCACTGTTGGAGCTAGGAACACAAGCATTTAGTTAGATACTACTGCACTGTTGGAGCTAGGAACACAAGCATTTAGTTAGATATTACTGTACTGTTGGAGCTAGGAACACAAGCATTTAGTTAGATACTACTGCACTGTTGGAGCTAGGAACACAAGCATTTAGTTAGATATTACTGCACTGTTGGAGCTAGGAACACAAGCATTTAGTTAGATATTACTGCACTGTTGGAGCTAGGAACACAAGCATTTAGTTAGATATTACTGCACTGTTGGAGCTAGGAACACAAGCATTTAGTTAGATATTACTGCACTGTTGGAGCTAGGAACACAAGCATTTAGTTAGATATTACTGTACTGTTGGAGCTAGGAACACAATCATTTAGTTAGATACTACTGCACTGTTGGAGCTAGAAACACAAGCATTTAGTTAGATATTACTGCACTGTTGGAGCTAGGAACACAAGCATTTAGTTAGATATTACTGCACTGTTGGAGCTAGGAACACAAGCATTTAGTTAGATACTACTGCACTGTTGGAGCTAGGAACACAAGCATTTAGTTAGATATTACTGCACTGTTGGAGCTAGGAACACAAGCATTTAGTTAGATATTACTGCACTGTTGGAGCTAGGAACACAAGCATTTAGTTAGATATTACTGCACTGTTGGAGCTAGGAACACAAGCATTTAGTTAGATAATACTGCACTGTTGGAGCTAGGAACACAAGCATTTAGTTAGATATTACTGCACTGTTGGAGCCAGGAACACAAGCATTTAGTTAGATATTACTGCACTGTTGGAGCTAGGAACACAAGCATTTAGTTAGATATTACTGCACTGTTGGAGCTAGAAACACAAGCATTTAGTTAGATACTACTGCACTGTTGGAGCTAGGAACACAAGCATTTAGTTAGATACTACTGCACTGTTGGAGCTAGAAACACAAGCATTTAGTTAGATATTACTACACTGTTGGAGCTAGGAACACAAGCATTTAGTTAGATATTACTGCACTGTTGGAGCTAGGAACACAAGCATTTAGTTAGATACTACTGCACTGTTGGAGCTAGGAACACAAGCATTTAGTTAGATACTACTGCACTGTTGGAGCTAGGAACACAAGCATTTAGTTAGATACTACTGCACTGTTGGAGCTAGAAACACAAGCATTTAGTTAGATATTACTGCACTGTTGGAGCTAGGAACACAAGCATTTAGTTAGATATTACTGCACTGTTGGAGCTAGGAACACAAGCATTTAGTTAGATATTACTACACTGTTGGAGCTAGGAACACAAGCATTTAGTTAGATATTACTGCACTGTTGGAGCTAGGAACACAAGCATTTAGTTAGATACTACTGCACTGTTGGAGCTAGGAAAACAAGCATTTAGTTAGATATTACTGTACTGTTGGAGCTAGGAACACAAGCATTTAGTTAGATACTACTGCACTGTTGGAGCTAGGAACACAAGCATTTAGTTAGATATTACTGTACTGTTGGAGCTAGGAACACAAGCATTTAGTTAGATATTACTGCACTATTGGAGCTAGGAACACAAGCATTTAGTTAGATATTAGTACACTGTTGGAGCTAGGAACACAAGCATTTAGTTAGATATTACTGCACTGTTGGAGCTAGGAACACAAGCATTTAGTTAGATATTACTGTACTGTTGGAGCTAGGAACACAAGCATTTAGTTAGATACTACTGCACTGTTGGAGCTAGAAACACAAGCATTTAGTTAGATATTACTGCACTGTTGGAGCTAGGAACACAAGCATTTAGTTAGATATTACTGCACTGTTGGAGCTAGGAACACAAGCATTTAGTTAGATACTACTGCACTGTTGGAGCTAGGAACACAAGCATTTAGTTAGATATTACTGCACTGTTGGAGCTAGGAACACAAGCATTTAGTTAGATATTACTACACTGTTGGAGCTAGGAACACAAGCATTTATTTAGATATTACTGCACTGTTGGAGCTAGGAACACAAGCATTTAGTTAGATATTACTGCACTATTGGAGCTAGGAACACAAGCATTTAGTTAGATATTAGTACACTGTTGGAGCTAGGAACACAAGCATTTAGTTAGATATTACTGCACTGTTGGAGCTAGGAACACAAGCATTTAGTTAGATATTACTGTACTGTTGGAGCTAGGAACACAAGCATTTAGTTAGATACTACTGCACTGTTGGAGCTAGAAACACAAGCATTTAGTTAGATATTACTGCACTGTTGGAGCTAGGAACACAAGCATTTAGTTAGATACTACTGCACTGTTGGAGCTAGGAACACAAGCATTTAGTTAGATATTACTGCACTGTTGGAGCTAGGAACACAAGCATTTAGTTAGATATTACTGCACTGTTGGAGCTAGAAACACAAGCATTTAGTTAGATATTACTACACTGTTGGAGCTAGGAACACAAGCATTTAGTTAGATATTACTGCACTGTTGGAGCTAGGAACACAAGCATTTAGTTAGATACTACTGCACTGTTGGAGCTAGGAACACAAGCATTTAGTTAGATATTACTACACTGTTGGAGCTAGGAACACAAGCATTTAGTTAGATATTACTGCACTGTTGGAGCTAGGAACACAAGCATTTAGTTAGATACTACTGCACTGTTGGAGCTAGGAACACAAGCATTTAGTTAGATACTACTGCACTGTTGGAGCTAGGAACACAAGCATTTAGTTAGATATTACTGCACTGTTGGAGCTAGGAACACAAGCATTTAGTTAGATATTACTGCACTGTTGGAGCTAGGAACACAAGCATTTAGTTAGATACTACTGCACTGTTGGAGCTAGGAACACAAGCATTTAGTTAGATATTACTGTACTATTGGAGCTAGGAACACAAGCATTTAGTTAGATATTACTACACTGTTGGAGCTAGGAACACAAGCATTTAGTTAGATATTACTGCACTGTTGGAGCTAGGAACACAAGCATTTAGTTAGATATTACTGCACTATTGGAGCTAGGAACACAAGCATTTAGTTAGATATTAGTACACTGTTGGAGCTAGGAACACAAGCATTTAGTTAGATATTACTGCACTGTTGGAGCTAGAAACACAAGCATTTAGTTAGATATTACTACACTGTTGGAGCTAGGAACACAAGCATTTAGTTAGATATTACTGCACTGTTGGAGCTAGGAACACAAGCATTTAGTTAGATACTACTGCACTGTTGGAGCTAGGAACACAAGCATTTAGTTAGATACTACTGCACTGTTGGAGTTAGGAACACAAGCATTTAGTTAGATATTACTGCACTGTTGGAGCTAGGAACACAAGCATTTAGTTAGATACTACTGCACTGTTGGAGCTAGGAACACAAGCATTTAGTTAGATATTACTGCACTGTTAGAGCTAGGAACACAAGCATTTAGTTAGATATTACTGCACTGTTGGAGCTAGAAACACAAGCATTTAGTTAGATATTACTGCACTGTTGCAGCTAGAAACACAAGCATTTAGTTAGATATTACTGCACTGTTGGAGCTAGGAACACAAGCATTTAGTTAGATATTGCTGCACTGTTGGAGCTAGAAACACAAGCATTTAGTTAGATATTACTGCACTGTTGGAGCTAGGAACACAAGCATTTAGTTAGATATTACTGCACTGTTGGAGCTAGGAACACAAGCATTTAGTTAGATATTAGTACACTGTTGGAGCTAGGAACACAAGCATTTAGTTAGATATTACTGCACTGTTGGAGCTAGGAACACAAGCATTTAGTTAGATATTACTGTACTGTTGGAGCTAGGAACACAAGCATTTAGTTAGATATTACTGCACTATTGGAGCTAGGAACACAAGCATTTAGTTAGATATTAGTACACTGTTGGAGCTAGGAACACAAGCATTTAGTTAGATATTACTGCACTGTTGGAGCTAGGAACACAAGCATTTAGTTAGATATTACTGTACTGTTGGAGCTAGGAACACAAGCATTTAGTTAGATACTACTGCACTGTTGGAGCTAGGAACACAAGCATTTAGTTAGATATTACTGCACTGTTGGAGCTAGGAACACAAGCATTTAGTTAGATATTACTGCACTATTGGAGCTAGGAACACAAGCATTTAGTTAGATATTAGTACACTGTTGGAGCTAGGAACACAAGCATTTAGTTAGATATTACTGCACTGTTGGAGCTAGGAACACAAGCATTTAGTTAGATATTACTGTACTGTTGGAGCTAGGAACACAAGCATTTAGTTAGATATTACTGCACTGTTGGAGCTAGGAACACAAGCATTTAGTTAGATATTACTGTACTGTTGGAGCTAGGAACACAAGCATTTAGTTAGATACTACTGCACCGTTGGAGCTAGAAACACAAGCATTTAGTTAGATATTACTGCACCGTTGGAGCTAGGAACACAAGCATTTAGTTAGATATTACTGCACTGTTGGAGCTAGGAACACAAGCATTTAGTTAGATACTACTGCACTGTTGGAGCTAGGAACACAAGCATTTAGTTAGATATTACTGTACTATTGGAGCTAGGAACACAAGCATTTAGTTAGATATTACTACACTGTTGGAGCTAGGAACACAAGCATTTAGTTAGATATTACTGCACTGTTGGAGCTAGGAACACAAGCATTTAGTTAGATATTACTGTACTGTTGGAGCTAGGAACACAATCATTTAGTTAGATACTACTGCACTGTTGGAGCTAGAAACACAAGCATTTAGTTAGATATTACTGCACTGTTGGAGCTAGGAACACAAGCATTTAGTTAGATACTACTGCACTGTTGGAGTTAGGAACACAAGCATTTAGTTAGATATTACTGCACTGTTGGAGCTAGGAACACAAGCATTTAGTTAGATATTACTGCACTGTTGGAGCTAGAAACACAGGCATTTAGTTAGATATTACTACACTGTTGGAGCTAGGAACACAAGCATTTAGTTAGATATTACTGCACTGTTGGAGCTAGGAACACAAGCATTTAGTTAGATACTACTGCACTGTTGGAGCTAGGAACACAAGCATTTAGTTAGATACTACTGCACTGTTGGAGTTAGGAACACAAGCATTTAGTTAGATATTACTGCACTGTTGGAGCTAGGAACACAAGCATTTAGTTAGATACTACTGCACTGTTGGAGCTAGGAACACAAGCATTTAGTTAGATATTACTGCACTGTTAGAGCTAGGAACACAAGCATTTAGTTAGATATTACTGCACTGTTGGAGCTAGAAACACAAGCATTTAGTTAGATATTACTGCACTGTTGCAGCTAGAAACACAAGCATTTAGTTAGATATTACTGCACTGTTGGAGCTAGGAACACAAGCATTTAGTTAGATATTGCTGCACTGTTGGAGCTAGAAACACAAGCATTTAGTTAGATATTACTGCACTGTTGGAGCTAGGAACACAAGCATTTAGTTAGATATTACTGCACTGTTGGAGCTAGAAACACAAGCATTTAGTTAGATATTACTGTACTGTTGGAGCTAGGAACACAAGCATTTAGTTAGATACTACTGCACTGTTGGAGCTAGGAACACAAGCATTTAGTTAGATATTACTGCACTGTTGGAGCTAGGAACACAAGCATTTAGTTAGATACTACTGCACTGTTGGAGCTAGGAACACAAGCATTTAGTTAGATATTAGTACACTGTTGGAGCTAGGAACACAAGCATTTAGTTAGATATTACTGCACTGTTGGAGCTAGGAACACAAGCATTTAGTTAGATATTACTGTACTGTTGGAGCTAGGAACACAAGCATTTAGTTAGATACTACTGCACTGTTGGAGCTAGGAACACAAGCATTTAGTTAGATATTACTGCACTGTTGGAGCTAGGAACACAAGCATTTAGTTAGATATTACTGCACTATTGGAGCTAGGAACACAAGCATTTAGTTAGATATTAGTACACTGTTGGAGCTAGGAACACAAGCATTTAGTTAGATATTACTGCACTGTTGGAGCTAGGAACACAAGCATTTAGTTAGATATTACTGTACTGTTGGAGCTAGGAACACAAGCATTTAGTTAGATATTACTGCACTGTTGGAGCTAGGAACACAAGCATTTAGTTAGATACTACTGCACTGTTGGAGCTAGAAACACAAGCATTTAGTTAGATATTACTGCACCGTTGGAGCTAGGAACACAAGCATTTAGTTAGATATTACTGCACTGTTGGAGCTAGGAACACAAGCATTTAGTTAGATACTACTGCACTGTTGGAGCTAGGAACACAAGCATTTAGTTAGATATTACTGTACTATTGGAGCTAGGAACACAAGCATTTAGTTAGATATTACTACACTGTTGGAGCTAGGAACACAAGCATTTAGTTAGATATTACTGCACTGTTGGAGCTAGGAACACAAGCATTTAGTTAGATATTACTGCACTATTGGAGCTAGGAACACAAGCATTTAGTTAGATATTAGTACACTGTTGGAGCTAGGAACACAAGCATTTAGTTAGATATTACTGCACTGTTGGAGCTAGGAACACAAGCATTTAGTTAGATATTACTGTACTGTTGGAGCTAGGAACACAATCATTTAGTTAGATACTACTGCACTGTTGGAGCTAGAAACACAAGCATTTAGTTAGATATTACTGCACTGTTGGAGCTAGGAACACAAGCATTTAGTTAGATACTACTGCACTGTTGGAGCTAGGAACACAAGCATTTAGTTAGATATTACTGCACTGTTGGAGCTAGGAACACAAGCATTTAGTTAGATATTACTGCACTGTTGGAGCTAGGAACACAAGCATTTAGTTAGATATTACTACACTGTTGGAGCTAGGAACACAAGCATTTAGTTAGATATTACTGCACTGTTGGAGCTAGGAACACAAGCATTTAGTTAGATACTACTGCACTGTTGGAGCTAGGAACACAAGCATTTAGTTAGATACTACTGCACTGTTGGAGTTAGGAACACAAGCATTTAGTTAGATATTACTGCACTGTTGGAGCTAGGAACACAAGCATTTAGTTAGATACTACTGCACTGTTGGAGCTAGGAACACAAGCATTTAGTTAGATATTACTGCACTGTTAGAGCTAGGAACACAAGCATTTAGTTAGATATTACTGCACTGTTGGAGCTAGAAACACAAGCATTTAGTTAGATATTACTGCACTGTTGCAGCTAGAAACACAAGCATTTAGTTAGATATTACTGCACTGTTGGAGCTAGGAACACAAGCATTTAGTTAGATATTGCTGCACTGTTGGAGCTAGAAACACAAGCATTTAGTTAGATATTACTGCACTGTTGGAGCTAGGAACACAAGCATTTAGTTAGATATTACTGCACTGTTGGAGCTAGGAACACAAGCATTTAGTTAGATACTACTGCACTGTTGGAGCTAGGAACACAAGCATTTAGTTAGATATTAGTACACTGTTGGAGCTAGGAACACAAGCATTTAGTTAGATATTACTGCACTGTTGGAGCTAGGAACACAAGCATTTAGTTAGATATTACTGTACTGTTGGAGCTAGGAACACAAGCATTTAGTTAGATACTACTGCACTGTTGGAGCTAGGAACACAAGCATTTAGTTAGATATTACTGCACTGTTGGAGCTAGGAACACAAGCATTTAGTTAGATATTACTGCACTATTGGAGCTAGGAACACAAGCATTTAGTTAGATATTAGTACACTGTTGGAGCTAGGAACACAAGCATTTAGTTAGATATTACTGCACTGTTGGAGCTAGGAACACAAGCATTTAGTTAGATATTACTGTACTGTTGGAGCTAGGAACACAAGCATTTAGTTAGATATTACTGCACTGTTGGAGCTAGGAACACAAGCATTTAGTTAGATATTACTGTACTGTTGGAGCTAGGAACACAAGCATTTAGTTAGATACTACTGCACTGTTGGAGCTAGAAACACAAGCATTTAGTTAGATATTACTGCACCGTTGGAGCTAGGAACACAAGCATTTAGTTAGATATTACTGCACTGTTGGAGCTAGGAACACAAGCATTTAGTTAGATACTACTGCACTGTTGGAGCTAGGAACACAAGCATTTAGTTAGATATTACTGTACTATTGGAGCTAGGAACACAAGCATTTAGTTAGATATTACTACACTGTTGGAGCTAGGAACACAAGCATTTAGTTAGATATTACTGCACTGTTGGAGCTAGGAACACAAGCATTTAGTTAGATATTACTGCACTATTGGAGCTAGGAACACAAGCATTTAGTTAGATATTAGTACACTGTTGGAGCTAGGAACACAAGCATTTAGTTAGATATTACTGCACTGTTGGAGCTAGGAACACAAGCATTTAGTTAGATATTACTGTACTGTTGGAGCTAGGAACACAATCATTTAGTTAGATACTACTGCACTGTTGGAGCTAGAAACACAAGCATTTAGTTAGATATTACTGCACTGTTGGAGCTAGGAACACAAGCATTTAGTTAGATACTACTGCACTGTTGGAGTTAGGAACACAAGCATTTAGTTAGATATTACTGCACTGTTGGAGCTAGGAACACAAGCATTTAGTTAGATACTACTGCACTGTTGGAGTTAGGAACACAAGCATTTAGTTAGATATTACTGCACTGTTGGAGCTAGGAACACAAGCATTTAGTTAGATACTACTGCACTGTTGGAGCTAGGAACACAAGCATTTAGTTAGATATTACTGCACTGTTAGAGCTAGGAACACAAGCATTTAGTTAGATATTACTGCACTGTTGGAGCTAGAAACACAAGCATTTAGTTAGATATTACTGCACTGTTGCAGCTAGAAACACAAGCATTTAGTTAGATATTACTGCACTGTTGGAGCTAGGAACACAAGCATTTAGTTAGATATTGCTGCACTGTTGGAGCTAGAAACACAAGCATTTAGTTAGATATTACTGCACTGTTGGAGCTAGGAACACAAGCATTTAGTTAGATATTACTGCACTGTTGGAGCTAGGAACACAAGCATTTAGTTAGATATTACTGCACTGTTGGAGCTAGAAACACAAGCATTTAGTTAGATATTACTGCACTGTTGCAGCTAGGAACACAAGCATTTAGTTAGATATTACTGCACTGTTGGAGCTAGAAACACAAGCATTTAGTTAGATACTACTGCACTGTTGGAGCTAGGAACACAATAATTTAGTTAGATACTACTGCACTGTTAGCGCTAGGAACACAAGCATTTAGTTACACCCACAGTAACATCTGCTAAATATGTGTACGTGACCAATACAAATGTATTTGAACGAGCAACAACTGCCCTCCTTTAGTGACAGGGTGAGAGAGAAAGGGAGAGATAGAACTCATGTAGCAGAGTAAACTTTTTTTTTTAAGAGTTACAAATCACATTTAACAAACTAAACATTGAATCCTTCCATTTTTTTTTGCTGTCTTGATTCATACAGCGTCTCAGAGAATAAGATCAGGTCCATGTCATCGTATTCAATGTGATCTAAAAGGCCAAACTGATCCTAGGTCAGCACTGAGACGCTTCGTGAATATAGTCCCAGTTCTCAGATTGATTGTTCTACGTGACAAGGATAATGGGTGGGACCTTGAATCCCAAATGGCACCCTCTTCTCCCTATAGAGTGCACCACTTTTGACTATGGACTCTGGTTAAACGTAGTGCACTATATAGGGAACAGGGTGCCATTTAGGGCTACGCGAGCCGTGACCAAGGAAGATACAGTAATGTCTTGTTTACTTCCTCATTCCTTCTAGAATTTCTCCTGTCCTGTTACTAACACCCGTATTATTCCACCACACCACACACTGTTGTGACAGTTTGTTGTCGTTATCTTGTAAAACAGGTTCAGGCAACCCTGGTCCTGGAGGGGCCCGCAGGCACTTCATGTTTTTTTTATTTAACTGACCTGGAAGACCAGGTGTGTTGAATTTAGTCAATCACTGAACTGATCAATTAGCTCAGTTGTTCAGGTGTGGGCGCCTAGTTACTACCTGCGGCAGTCCAGGAACAGGGTTACTTAACCCCTGTCGTATGGGATCAAAATAACTAAGGGATGGTGTTTTCAGTGACCTTCCTTTTGATAGTCACATTCCAGGAAAGCAAGTGTCCTTGCTCTTCTATGGAAATTGTTGTCAGTTAAAGATAAACCCTAGGCTGTCATGGCTACATGTGCCCCACACACACACACACACACACACACACACACACACACACACACACCATACTTTAGTGTAGTCCTATTAGAATGTGGAACATTAGAGAACCATTAATGCTACCCGTGCATTGGGAAAGTATTCAGACCCCTGGAAGTTTCCTGGTCATGGACCCAACATATTGATGTTTTGTTCCCCGAGCCACTTAGTTATCACTTTTGCCTTATGGCAAGGTGCTCCACCATGCTGGAAAAGGCATTGTTCGTCACCAAACTGTTCCTGAATGGTTGGGAGAAGTTGCTCTCGGAGGATGTGTTGGTACCATTCTTTATTCATGGCTGTGTCATTAGGCAAAATGGTGAGTAAGCCCCACTCCCTTGGCTGAGAAGCAACCCCACACATGAATGGTCTCAGGATACTTTACTGTTGGCATGACACAGGACTGATGGTAGCGCTCACCTTGTCTTCTCCAGACAAGCTTTTTTCCGGATGCCCCAAACAATCTGAAAGGGATTCATCAGAGAAAATGACTTCACCCCAGTCCTCAGCAGTCGAATCCCTGTACCTTTTGCAGAATATCAGTCTGTCCCTGATGTTTTTCCTGGAGAGAAGTGGCTTCTTTGCTGCCCTTCTTGACACCAGGCTATCCTCCAAAAGTATTCACCTCACTGTGCGTGCAGATGCACTCACACCTGCCTGCTGCCATTCCTGAGCAAGCTCTGTACTGCTGGTGCCCCAATCCCACAGCTGAATTAACTTTAGGAGACGGTCCTGGCGCTTGCTGGTCTTTCTTGGGCGCCCTGAAGCCTTCTTCACAACAATTGAACCGCTCTCCTTGAAGTTCTTGATGATCTGATAAATGGTTGATTTAGGTGCAATCTTACTGGCAGCAATATCCTTGCCTGTGATGCCATTTTTTGTGCAAAGCAATGATGATGGCACATGTTTCCTTCCAAACAACTTGATTGGAGTCCACCTGTGGTACATTTTTATTATTATTATTATTATTATATTATATTATAAATTCAATTCATTGAACATGATTTACAAATGTACACACACCTGTCTCAGAGCAAAAGCCAAGTTATGAGGTCGAAGAAATAGTCCGTAGAGCTCCGAGAAATTATTGTGTCGAGGCACAGGTCTGGGGAAGGGTACCAAAACAGGTCCCCAAACACAGTGGCCTCCATCATTCTTAATTGGAAGAAGTTTGGAACTACCAAAACTCTTCCTAGAGCTGGCCGCCTGGCCAAACTGAACAATCAGGAGGACAAGGGCCTTGGTCAGGGAGGTGACCAAGAACCTGATGGTCACTCTGACAGAGCTCCAGAGTTCCTCTGTGGAGATGGGAGAACCTTCCAGAAGGACAACCATCTCTGCAGCACTCCACCAATCAGGCCTTTATGGTAGAGAGGCAAGACGGAAGCCACTCCTCAGTAAAAGGCACATGACAGCCCGCTTGGAGTTTGCCAAAAGGCACCTAAAGACTCTCAGACCATGAGAAACACGATTCTCTGGTCTGATGAAACCAAGATTGAACTATTTGGCCTGAATGCCAAGCGTCACATATTCCTACATCTCAATGGCTGGGTTTAGACAGGCAGTCAATTTCTGATCTTTTGCCCAATTATTGGCAATAATATTGAGCTTATCTGGTTGGCCAAAAGGCAAGTATAAACTCAGCCAATGTTCCTTTCAGATTATAAACTGTATTGTCCATTCTTGTGGAATGGAAATGTCTTTATAGTGATGTGGCTCACACATAGCAATCAGACAGAATACAAAAACAGTCTAAATGATAGCCTCATAAATACAACCGCATAAATACTATCATCAGTCTACTGTTATTGAAATTAAAAGCTTTCTTGGACTGCTGTCATCTACTTTCTATATACATATACAGAACGATTGATTTCTTTCAGCTTTTATTTCTTTCATCACATTCCCAGTGGGTCAGAAGTTTATATACACTCAATTAGTATTTGGTAGCATTGCCTTTAAATGTTTTAACTTGGGTCAAACGTTTCAGGTAGCCTTCCAAAAGCTTCCCACAATAAGTTGAGTGAATGTTGGCCTATTCCTCCTGACAGAGCTGGTGTAACTGAGTCAGGTTTGTAGGTCTCCTTCTTCGTACACGCTTTTTCAGTTCTGCCCACAAATGTTCTATAGGATTGAGGTCAGGGCTTTGTGATGGCCACTCCAATACCTTGACTTTGTTGTCCTTAAGCCATTTTGCCACAACTTTGTAAGTGTGCTTGGGGTCATTGTCCATTTGGAAAATCCATTTGCGACCAAGATTTAACTTCCTGACTGATGTCTTGAGATGTTGCTTCAATATATCCACAAAATTGTCCAACCTCACGAGGCCATCTATTTTGTGAAGTGCACCAATCCCTTCTGCAGCAAAGCACCCCCACAACATGATGCTGCCACCCCCGTGCTTCACGGTTGGGATGGTGTTCTTCGTCTTGCAATCCTCCTCCTTTTTCCTCCAAACACAATGATGGTCATTATGGCCAAACAGTTCTATTATTGTTTCATCAGACCAGAAGACATTTCCTCAAAAAGTACCATCTTTGTCCTCATGTGCAGTTGCAAACCGTAGTCTGGCTTTTTTATGGCGGTTTTGGAGCAGTGGTTTCTTCCTTGCTGAGCGGCCTTTCAGGTTATGTCGATAGAGGACTCGTTTTACTCTGGATATAGATACTTGTGTACCTGTTTCCTCCAGCATCTTCACAAGGTCCTTTGCTGTTGTTCTGGGATTGATTTGCACTTTTCACACCAAAATACGTTCATCTCTAGGAGACAGAACATGTCTCCTTCCTGAACTGTATGATGACTTTGGGGACCCATGGTGTTTATACTTGGGTACTATTGTTTATACAGATGAACGTGATACCTTAAGGCGTTTGGAAATTTCTCCCAAGGATGAACCAGACTCAATGGAGGTCTACAATATTTTTCTGAGGTCTTGGTTGATTTATTTTGATTTTCCCATGATTTCAAGCAAAGAGGCACTGAGTTTGAAGGTAGGCCTTGAAATACATCCACAGGTACACCTCCAATTGACTTAAACAATTTCAATTAGCCTATCATAAGTTTCTAAAGCCATGACATAATTTTCTGGAATTTTCCAACTTCTGACCCGCTGGAATTGTGATACAGTGAATTATCAGTGAAATAATCTGTCAGTAAACAATTGTTGGAAAAATGACTTGTGTCATGCACAAAGTAGATGTCCTAACCGACTTTCCTTAAACTATAGTTTGTTAACAAGAAATGTGTGGAGTGGTTGAAACATGAGTTTTAATGACTCCAACGTAAGTGTATGTAAACTTCCGACTTCAACTGTACATATGAGATGAGTAATGCAAAATATGTAAACGTCATTATTAAAGTGCCAATAATAAAGTGGCTACTGAAGCATTTGTTCGAGTGGCCAATGATTTGAGTCAGTATATTGGCAGCAGCAACCATATGTTGGCTGTTTAACAGTCTGATGGCCTTGAGATAGAAGCTGTTTTTCAGTCTCTCGGTCCCAGCTTTGATGCACCTATACGGACATCGTCTTCTCGAGGTTTAGCGGGGTGAACAGGCAGTGGCTCGGGAGGTTGTTGTCCTTGATGGTCTTTAGCTTAGTTATAAATTATGAAGTGATGAAGTTTTGATTATGTTAGGTGAAGTGTTTACACTTGTTTTAATTGCTGAACTATTATTCAAAATAAACTAGTGTCAGTGATTAACTAGTGTCAGTGATTAACTAGCGTCGGTGAGTAACTAGTGTCAGTGATTAACTAGTGTCAGTGAGTAACTAGTGTCAGTGAGCAACTAGTGTCAGTGATTAACTAGTGTCAGTGAGCAACTAGTGTCAGTGATTAACTAGTGTCAGTGATTAACTAGTGTCAGTGATTAACTAGTGTCAGTGATTAACTAGTGTCAGTGATTAACTAGTGTCAGTGATTAACTAGTGTCAGTGATTAACTAGTGTCAGTGATTAACTAGTGTCAGTGATTAACTAGTGTCAGTGATTAACTAGTGTCAGTGATTAACTAGTGTCAGTGATTAACTAGTGTCAGTGATTAACTAGTGTCAGTCATCAACTAGTGTCAGTGAGTAACTAGTGTCAGTGATTAACTAGTGTCAGTGATTAACTAGTGTCAGTGATTAACTAGTGTCAGTGATTAACTAGTGTCAGTCATCAACTAGTGTCAGTGATTAACTAGTGTCAGTGAGTAACTAGTGTCAGTGAGTAACTAGTGTCGGTGATTAACTAGTGTCAGTGATTAACTAGTGTCAGTCATCAACTAGTGTCAGTGATTAACTAGTGTCAGTGAGTAACTAGTGTCAGTGAGTAACTAGTGTCAGTGATTAACTAGTGTCAGTGATTAACTAGTGTCGGTGATTAACTAGTGTCGGTGATTAACTAGTGTCGGTGATTAACTAGTGTCAGTGATTAACTAGTGTCAGTGATTAACTAGTGTCAGTGATTAACTAGTGTCAGTGATTAACTAGTGTCAGTGATTAACTAGTGTCAGTCATCAACTAGTGTCAGTCATCAACTAGTGTCAGTGAGTAACTAGTGTCAGTTAGTAACTAGTGTCAGTGATTAACTAGCGTCGGTGATTAACTAGTGTCAGTGAGTAACTAGTGTCAGTGATTAACTAGTGTCAGTCATCAACTAGTGTCAGTGAGTAACTAGTGTCAGTGAGTAACTAGTGTCAGTGATTAACTAGTGTCGGTGATTAACTAGCGTCGGTGATTAACTAGTGTCAGTGAGTAACTAGTGTCAGTGATTAACTAGTGTCAGTGATTAACTAGTGTCAGTGAGTAACTAGTGTCAGTGAGTAACTAGTGTCAGTGATTAACTAGTGTCAGTGAGTAACTAGTGTCAGTGAGTAACTAGTGTCAGTGAGTAACTAGTGTCAGTGAGTAACTAGTGTCAGTCATCAACTAGTGTCAGTGAGTAACTAGTGTCAGTCATCAACTAGTGTCAGTGAGTAACTAGTGTCAGTTAGTAACTAGTGTCAGTGATTAACTAGCGTCGGTGATTAACTAGTGTCAGTGAGTAACTAGTGTCAGTGAGTAACTAGTGTCAGTGATTAACTAGCGTCGGTGATTAACTAGTGTCAGTGATTAACTAGTGTCAGTGATTAACTAGTGTCAGTGATTAACTAGTGTCAGTGAGTAACTAGTGTCAGTGATTAACTAGTGTCAGTGATTAACTAGTGTCAGTGATTAACTAGTGTCAGTGATTAACTAGTGTCAGTGATTAACTAGTGTCAGTGAGTAACTAGTGTCAGTGATTAACTAGTGTCAGTGATTAACTAGTGTCAGTGATTAACTAGTGTCAGTGAGTAACTAGTGTCAGTGATTAACTAGTGTCAGTGATTAACTAGTGTCAGTGATTAACTAGTGTCAGTGATTAACTAGTGTCAGTGATTAACTAGTGTCAGTGATTAACTAGTGTCAGTGATTAACTAGTGTCAGTGATTAACTAGTGTCGGTGATTAACTAGTGTCAGTGATTAACTAGTGTCAGTGATTAACTAGTGTCAGTGATTAACTAGTGTCAGTGAGTAACTAGTGTCAGTGATTAACTAGTGTCAGTGAGTAACTAGTGTCAGTGATTAACTAGTGTCAGTGATTAACTAGTGTCAGTGAGTAACTAGTGTCAGTGATTAACTAGTGTCAGTGATTAACTAGTGTCAGTGATTAACTAGTGTCAGTCATCAACTAGTGTCAGTCATCAACTAGTGTCAGTGAGTAACTAGTGTCAGTTAGTTAGTTATACCTACTACTGTAGAAGGTTAGCTGACTTTTCAACAACAACAAAAATAACTCAATGTGGCTTGCTACTTTGTCCCTCATGCTAGCTACTTTGTCCCTCATGCTAGCCTTTACAGCCAAATATCACTTACGTCTAGCTACTTGTCCCTCATGCTAGCTACTTGTCCCTCATGCTAGCTACTTGTCCCTCATGCTAGCTACTTGTCCCTCATGCTAGCTACTTGTCCCTCATGCTAGCTACTTGTCCCTCATGCTAACTACTTGTCCCTCATGCTAGCTACTTGTCCCTCATGCTAGCCTTTACAGCCAAATATCACTTACGTCTAGCTACTTGTCCCTCATGCTAGCCTTTACAGCCAAATATCACTTATGTCTAGCAACTTGTCCCTCATGCTAGCCTTTACAGCCAAATATCACTTACGTCTAGCTACTTGTCCCTCATGCTAGCCTTTACAGACAAATATCACTTACGTCTAGCTACTTGTCCCTCATGCTAGCCTTTACAGACAAATATCACTTATGTCTAGCTACTCGTCCCTCATGCTAGCCTTTACAGCCAAATATCACTTACGTCTAGCTACTCGTCCCTCATGCTAGCCTTTACAGACAAATATCACTTACGTCTAGCTACTCGTCCCTCATGCTAGCCTTTACAGCCAAATATCACTTACGTCTAGCTACTCGTCCCTCATGCTAGCCTTTACAGCCAAATATCACTTACGTCTAGCTACTCGTCCCTCATGCTAGCCTTTACAGACAAATATCACTTACGTCTAGCTACTCGTCCCTCATGCTAGCCTTTACAGCCAAATATCACTTACGTCTAGCTACTCGTCCCTCATGCTAGCCTTTACAGCCAAATATCACTTACGTCTAGCTACTCGTCCCTCATGCTAGCCTTTACAGCCAAATATCACTTACGTCTAGCTACTTGTCCCTCATGCTAGCCTTCACAGCCAAATATCACTTACGTCAAGAATAAAGTCTATTTCTATGGCCAGCATTGTAGACTGTTGCTCCTTACGGCACTAACCTGGTGAGCGCCTTCGGAGCTCCGCCCAAGCAAAGCATTTGATTGTTTGGCGAGTTGCGAGGCGTCACTGATTGACATCTGGTGCTGACCCCTCTTGAGCTGATTTCTGCCATGGAACCTCCCCAACTTCCCGTTTTTCTGGTTTGCGATGAGGCTAGGTTAAAGGTTACGGTTGGTGTTAGGGAAAATACGATTTTTGAATGGGAATCAATTATTTGGTCCCCAATAAGGATAGTAAAACAAACCTGTGTGTGTGTGTGTGTGTGTGTGTGTGTGTGTGTGTGTGTGTGTGTGTGTGTGGTGTGTGTGTGTGTGTGTGTGTGGGCGTGTGTGGGCGTGTGTGTGTGTGTGTGTGTGTGTGTGTGTGTGTGTGTGTTACCCTGCCTATCCCAGTCACGGTATTTGGTCCCCAATAAGGATAGTAAAACAAACCTGTGTGTGTGTGAGTATGTGGGCGTGTGTGTGTGTGGGCGTATGTGTGTGTGTACGTGTTAATGTGTCACCCTGCCTATCCCAGTCACGGTGTGTGAACAATGACATGTTGTAACCACTGTGTCAGCAATCTGCTGGATTCCTTCGCTTCCCCACCCCCACTCAGTCTGCACAAAAACATGTTGCAACCCACTGTCTAAGCAGAGAGAGAGAGAGAGAGAGAGAGAGAGAGAGAGAGAGAGAGAGAGAGACAGAGAGAGGGGGTGGATGTGTGACTGATTAAAGATAGCACGAATGACAATATACTGGGGAAAAAAATCCTATGATTGATTAGTACTTTACAGACTGTGTTTATTTCTGTGTAAATGCTGTATCTGTGCGTGCGTGTGCGCGCACAGTAACTTTTTTGAAACGTCAGGATTTTTTCAGGTCCTGAATTTGTTCAAATGCTATTTTAAGCTTAAGGGTTTTGGGTTTTGCAGGTTAGGGAAAATAGGATTTTTACTCCAAAAAGTCACAAATAAAGCTGTGTCTGTGTGTGTTTGCATGTCAGTGTATTGGCCAATGGGGTGTGTGAACATCCCATCTGTCTCCCCTTCCTCGTCTTCCCCTCTAGTGACTTCCTAAATGTACTTTCATAATCCCTAATACCCCCCTCCCCCTCCCACTCTCCAGTGGGTGTGTCTGTGTTTGGAGCATTCCTTCGCTCAGAGTTTAGTGAGGAGAATCTGCAGTTCTATCTGGCCTGTGAGCAGTACAGAAACTCGTCCAACAACTTCAGCCTGCACAGACGGGCCAAGGCGATCACTGCCACCTATATTGATGCGGGGGCGCCACGAGAGGTATACAGCATTTGTCTATACTTGAAGCTGCCTGACCGGCCTTTCTATCGGTTTATCTGTACAAGGGCTTGTCTTTATCCATCTACCATTCTGTAATCTTCTTCATTCTGCACGATGGTGTGTTTGTTAAACCAGTTGATTCACCCATCCCCTGTCCTCTCCCTCTTTCACTCTCCCTCCCTCCATCCCCTGTCCTCTCCCTCTTTCACTCTCTCTCTCCCTCCATCCCCTGTCCTCTCCCTCTTTCACTCTCTCTCTCCCTCCATCCCCATGTCCTCTCCCTCCTTTCCTCTCCCTCTTTCCTCTCCCTCCCTCCATCCCCATGTCCTCTCCCTCTTTCACTCTCCCTCTCCCTCCCTCATCCCCTGTCCCCTCCATCCCCCATCCTCTCCCTCTTTCACTCTCTCTCTCTCCCTCCATCCCCTGTCCTCTCCCTCTTTCACTCCCTCTCTCCCTCCATCCCCATGTCCTCTCCCTCTTTCACTCTCTCTCTCCCTCCATCCCCTGTCCTCTCCCTCTTTCACTCTCTCTCTCCCTCCATCCCCCATCCTCTCCCTCTTTCACTATCTCTCTCGCTCCTTCCCCCATCCTCTCCCTCTTTCACTCTCTCTCCCTCCATCCCCTGTCCTCTCCCTCTTTCACTCTCTCTCTCCCTCCATCCCCATGTCCTCTCCCTCTTTCACTCTCTCTCTCCCTCCCTCCCTCCATCCCCTGTCCTCTCCCTCTTTCACTCTCTCTCTCCCTCCATCCCCCATCCTCTCCCTCTTTCACTCTCTCTCCCTCCATCCCCTGTCCTCTCCCTCTCTCCCTCCATCCCCATGTCCTCTCCCTCTTTCACTCTCTCTCTCCCTCCATCCCCTGTCCTCTCCCTCTTTCACTCTCTCTCTCTCCCTCCATCCCCCATCCTCTCCCTCTTTCACTATCTCTCTCCCTCCATCCCGTCCTCTCCCTCTTTCACTCTCTCTCCCTCCATCCCCTGTCCTCTCCCTCTCTCCCTCCCTCCATCCCCTGTCCTCTCTCCCATCCATCCCCCATCCTCTCCCTCTTTCACTCTCTCTCTCCCTCCATCCCGTCCTCTCCCTCTCTCTCCCCTCCATCCCCCATCCTCGCCATCTTTCACTCTCTCTCCCCCCTCTCTCTCTGTCTCCATCTCCCTCTCTTTCCCACTGCCCCTCTCTCTCCTCCTCCATCTCTCCATACCTCTCCCGCTATTGCTCCTTCTTTCTCCCCTCTCTCTCCCTCCCTCCCTTTCCCCACTCTGCCTCTCTCTCTTTCTTTCTCTCTCTCTCCCTTTCAGGTGAACTTGGACAGTAAGACCAGAGACTTAACCACACAGCTCCTACAGGCCCCATCACACACCTCCCTGTCCCACGCCCAGAAACGCATCTACTCCCTCCTGGATACAGACTGCTACCCTCGCTTCCTCCAGTCCGACATCTACCTCACCCTGCTGGGCCAGACTGACTAGAGACTAAGGGCTCCATTCAATCCGTATCGTGGAAGTTCAGCCTCGATTGAAAGGTATCGGCAAATGTGCCTGCGTTTGCGGAGACTACATTCACGTTAAACGCTGTATATATGATGGCTCAATCTGAAATTACCTTTACATTTCAATCACACTGTAACGTTGAATTACTGCAATAAGAATTGAATGGAGACCTAAGGTTGCGTCCCTATTCCTCCACTCTCCACCCTTCTCCCTAAAGTGTACACTTGCACACTATCTTACATGGATTTAACAATGGTGGAAAGGACACGCCAATCCAGTGCTTTTGAAATCTATGATGGGTGTGTGTAAGTGCTTACTGGGAAAGGGTGGATAACAGAGACCTTATCTGTCGTGGAAATGGGATTGGACAGTTACAGGAGATGCTGTTACATAATGTAGAGTTAACGAGGTTTTGGGGTTTAGTCATTCCAGTTAATGAGCAGGGTTGTGTTCATTTGGGCATGGAACAGAAAAACTTTTAAAAATGTTTTTCAAAAGCAAAAAACGAAAATGAGAGTTCCTTATTGGACAGGTCCAGGTAGTCCCTTACTGTTTCAGTGCCTAATGAACATAACCCAGGGGGTTCTGTTAGGTTCTGTTCTGCTTAGGGTGTGAAGGAGCTTGGGGAAATGGCAGCAGGGAATGTCATGGGGTTTTGGATTGATTGCCAATCGATCAACAGAGGTTACGAGACAGGGACCTGTTTCTTCCATGACTTAGTGAGTGTGAAACTGCCGATTATCAGCGTTTGTAATCATTAAACATCCTCTTTTTGTTGGCATCATTCATAGCAGAGCAGCTAAGAAGCCGATAGGTCGCCCACGGTCCAATGAGCACGTATGGAATTCCGACAGCGGAGACAAAGGAAAAACAAGCAGAGCAAGATGCCACACTGGTTAAAAAAGGACAACGCATTTTGTGAAACCCAAAGCAGGCCACACTGGTAGAGGAGGGTGGAAGAGGGTGGAGGAGGGTGGCCCGCACAAGGAAGTAACCTAATTTAAAGATTGCCTCCAGGAACTCTTTTTGCAAAAAGGGATTCCTTTTCAAAGATGTAACACCTTATAATCCCTCAGATCAGATGGATGGTTTTATTAACATATCAAGACAGATCATTTGTCGCTAGATAATTCAAAACAATTGTATTGCTTCCAAGTAAGCCATCTTCCATTACAATAACACAAAAAGGAGATGTCCCATCAGGCCTCTGGCAAAACAAAGTCCGTGTTGGTTTGATGCTGTTCTTATGTGACTGCAGTGTGCTAAACAGCGTGTGAAAAGCAAGAGAGAAACCCTTTCACTTCATGCTCCATTGTACATATTTTTAAACAGTAATCTGAAGAGAATCCAACAGATATAATCATTTATTTCGTGTCTATAATTTCTTTGTACCTAGTTTTGAATGTGGTTTTGTCAAACTATTTCTAAAGATAAATAAATGCACGTAGATGTTGTGTACATATGACAGTAGTCGTTGGTCATTATGGATCTCAGTGCTATCTGTCTAAACACTGTGCAGTTTTTTTATTTATTTTTCATTTCACCTTTATTTAACCAGGTAGGCTAGTTGAGAACACCTTTATTTAACCAGGTAGGCTAGTTGAGAACACCTTTATTTAACCAGGTAGGCTAGTTGAGAACACCTTTATTTAACCAGGTAGGCTAGTTGAGAACACCTTTATTTAACCAGGAAGGCCAGTTGAGAACACCTTTATTTAACCAGGTAGGCTAGTTGAGAACACCTTTATTTAACCAGGAAGGCCAGTTGAGAACACCTTTATTTAACCAGGTAGGCTAGTTGAGAACACCTTTATTTAACCAGGTAGGCTAGTTGAGAACACCTTTATTTAACCAGGTAGGCTAGTTGAGAACACCTTTATTTAACCAGGTAGGCTAGTTGAGAACACCTTTATTTAACCAGGAAGGCCAGTTGAGAACACCTTTATTTAACCAGGTAGGCTAGTTGAGAACACCTTTATTTAACCAGGTAGGCTAGTTGAGAACACCTTTATTTAACCAGGTAGGCTAGTTGAGAACACCTTTATTTAACCAGGTAGGCTAGTTGAGAACACCTTTATTTAACCAGGTAGGCTAGTTGAGAACACCTTTATTTAACCAGGAAGGCCAGTTGAGAACACCTTTATTTAACCAGGTAGGCTAGTTGAGAACACCTTTATTTAACCAGGAAGGCCAGTTGAGAACACCTTTATTTAACCAGGTAGGCTAGTTGAGAACACCTTTATTTAACCAGGTAGGCTAGTTGAGAACACCTTTATTTAACCAGGTAGGCTAGTTGAGAACACCTTTATTTAACCAGGTAGGCTAGTTGAGAACACCTTTATTTAACCAGGTAGGCTAGTTGAGAACACCTTTATTTAACCAGGTAGGCTAGTTGAGAACAAGTTCTCATTTGCAACTGCGACCTGGCCAAGATAAAGCATAGCAGTGTGAACAGACAACACAGAGTTACACATGGAGTAAACAATTAACAAGTCAATAACACAGTAGAAAAAAAAAAAAAAGTGGAGTCTATATACATTTTGTGTAAAAGGCATGAGGTTGCTAAGTAACGCTAAGGAAATAAACTATACATCTCTGTGTCCAGTATGAAGGAAGTATGAGGTAGTTTCGCGAGCCAATGCTAACTAGCATCAGCGCAATGAATGGAAGTCTATGGGGATCTGCTAGCATAACTGAAAGTAATCATTACGTTGCTGAGTTTGGGTAATCCAAAAGTTACGATACTGATTGCAATTTTGTACAGGTAACTATAGTAACGGATTACATTTAGAAAGTAACCTACGTAAACCCGGGATTAATGTTTGGGTTTAAAAATCAGATTTTAAGAAGATAAATTGTAGAACTACACTGATAAAAAAATATATATAAACACGAACATGTAACAATTTCAACAATTTTACTGAGTTAAAAGTTCCTATGAGGAAATCAGTCGATTGAAATAAATTCATTAGTTCCTAATCTATGGATTTCACGTGACTGGGCAGAGGTGCGAGCCGTGGGTCGATTTGGGAGCCAGGACCAACCAATCAGAATACATTTCCCCTCACAAAAGGACCAACCAATCAGAATACATTTCCCCTCACAAAAGGGCTTTATTACAGACATAAATACTCAGTTTCATCAGCTTTCCGGGTGGCTGATCTCAGACGATCCCTCAAGGGAAGAAGCCGGATGTGGAGGTCCTGGGCTGGAGCGGTTACACGTGGGTCTGCGGTTGTGAGGCCGGTTGGACGTGCTGCCAAATTCTCTACAACTACATTGGAAGCTGCTTGTGGTAGAGAAATTCCAATAAATTCTCTGGCAACAGCTCTGGTGGACATTCCTGCAGTCAGCATGCCAATTGCACACTCCCTCAAAATTGGAGACATCTGTGGCAAAACGGCACATTTTAGAATGGGCTTTTATTGTCCCCCAGCACAAGGTGCACCTGTGTAATGATCATGCTGTTTAATCAGCTTCTTGATACGCCACACCTGTCAGGTGGATGGATTATCATGGCAAAGGAGAAATGCTCACTAACAGGGATGTAAACAAATTTGTGTAGAAAATATGAGAGAAATAAGCTTTTTGTGCTTATGGTACTTTTCTGGGATCTTTTATTTCAGCTCATGAAACATGGGACCAACACTTTACATGTTGCGTTTATTTTTGTTCAGTGTAGGTGGGGCTTCTGATGTTGTAGCTTGATGGTACTGACGGCGCATTCACGTGCTGTATGAAACTAGGAAACTCTGAAATGTCCGACTTGCTAACTGGTTGAATACTACAACCAGTGTAACTACAACCAGTTAGCAAGTCGGGAAATGCCAAGAGTTACCTAGTTCCGACTAAAGGTAAACGCAGCATTAGTAGTGAATGTTTAACATATGTAATCAGGACACCAATGTTTTGGGGATGATATCTATGTCTGTGGGGAAGCAGGGTTGTGTTCATTAGGGCACACTATACAAACTATACAAACTATACACAAAACGTTTTGAAACAAAACCAAAATAGCCATTTCTTATTGGACAAGTCCAAGTTGTTCCACCCCATTGAACTAAATTGTCTTCAGTTTTGGTGCCGAATGAACACAACCCTGTCTTGTACTTATAATAAATAATAATAATATATGCCATTTAGCAGACGCTTTTATCCAAAGCGACTTACAGTCATGTGTGCATACATTCTACGTATGGGTGGTCCTGGGGATCGAACCCACTACCCTGGCGTTACAAGCGCCATGCTCTACCAACTGAGCTACAGGACCACTTGACTGCCTGTTGAGTTCTCGTGATACTGCAGTACCGGATTTAGCCAGTAGAGGGCAGTGCAGGAGGTTCAAGGGTGTAGAGGGGACATGAGGGAAATACAAAGCACTATATCAACATTTAGGTAATCACCCCCCTATCCACATCGATGGAACAGTAGTGGTGAGGGTAGTAAGTTTTAAGTTCCTCGGCGTACACATCACAGACAAACTGAATTGGTCCACCCACACAGACAGCATCGTGAAGACTTCAACCTCAGGAGGCTGAAGAAATTCGGCTTGTCACCAAAAGCACTCACAAACTTCTACAGATGCACAATTGAGAGCATCCTGTCGGGCTGTATCACCGCCTGGTACGGCAACTGCTCCGCCCACAACCGTAAGGCTCTCCAGAGGGTAGTGAGGTCTGCACAACGCATCACCGGGGGCAAACTACCTGCCCTCCAGGACACCTACACCACCCGATGTTACAGGAAGGCCATAAAGATCATCAAGGACAACAACCACCCGAGCCACTGCCTGTTCACCCCGCTATCATCCAGAAGGCGAGGTCAGTACAGGTGCATCAAAGCTGGGACCGAGAGACTGAAAAACAGCTTCTATCTCAAGGCCATCAGACTGTTAAACAGCCACCACTAACATTGAGTGGCTGCTGCCAACACACTGACACTGACTCAACTCCAGCCACTTTAATAATGGCAATTGATGGGAAATTATGTAAAATATATCACTAGCCACTTTAAACAATGCTACCTTATATAATGTTACTTACCCTACATTATTCATCTCATATGTATATACTGTACTCTATATCATCTACTGCATCTTTATGTAATACATGTATCACTAGCCACTTTAACTATGCCACTTTGTTTACATACTCATCTCATATGTATATACTGTACTCAATACCATCTACTGTATCTTGCCTATGCTGCTCTGTACCATCACTCACTCATATATCTTTATGTACATATTCTTATCCCTTTACACTTGTGTCTACAAGACAGTAGTTTTGGAATTGTTAGGTTAGATTACTTGTTGGTTATTACTGCATTGTCGGAACTAGAAGCACAAGCATTTCGCTACATTTCGCATTAACATCTGCTAACCATGTGTATGTGACAAATAAAATTTGATTTGATTTGAAATGTAATCTATGATCAATACATGGGTAAATAACGCAGACATAACAAGTAAAGCGATTCCAACAACATTTAGGGACAGGTCTTTCTGTGATCAGTGCAGGCCGTTTATTTCCACATTGAAAACATCTTAACGTGTTTAACTCAAGTCTGATGGAATTTCCAGCATGGCTCCATTGCCTTTTTGCTTCAAGTGAATTGCTGCAGGTACATGTGACAGATTTAGTAGGTCTCTAAAGCTGTGGTTCTCGTTACCATCATCAACCTACTGACTAGTACTCAGTATTCACAGCTACATTCTGTTCATTGTAACCCACCATTTCACACCCTCAGACTGTGTCTAAGCCCCAAATGGCACCCTGTTCCCTACGTTAGTGCACTACTTTTGACCCAAAATGGTACCCTATTCCCTACATTAGTGCACTACTTTTGACCATGTCCCATAGGGAATAGGGTGCCCATTTGGGACGTATCCTGTGACATCTGGCTGACTATTGTTGCATACCAAGCAAACCCTTCACTTGTTCTGTCTAGAAGACATAGCACCACTAACCAGTGACTTCAATGAGAGGGCACTTGTTCTGTCTAGAAGACATAGCACCACTAACCAGTGACTTCAATGAGAGGGCACTTGTTCTGTCTAGAAGACATAGCACCACTAACCAGTGACTTCAATGAGAGGGCACTTGTTCTGTCTAGAAGACATAGCACCACTAACCAGTGATCAGATGAGAGGGCTGAAGGTGAGTGGGTGAGGATTGGCTGTGGCTGTCTTCCCGTCTATCTCAACTCTAGCTCACAGTCCATTTCTCTAAATCTCTATTAAATCAGTCTGTCAGTCGGTCTTTTTCTTCCTGTTTCTTATCCATCCGTCTGTCAGTATGTCAGTCAGTCTTCAATTGCCTGCTTCTTATCCATCCATCCGTCTGTCTTCCATCTCCTGCCTCGTATCTATCCGTCAGCCCCGTCTTCTATGTCCTGCTTCTTATCCATCCATCCGTCTGTCTTCCATCTCCTGCCTCCTATCTATCCGTCAGTCAGTCTTCCATCTCCTGCCTCCTATCTATCCGTCAGTCAGTCTTCCATCTCCTGCATCTTATCCATCCATCTGTCAGTCAGCCCGTCTTCTATGTCCTGCTTCTTATTCATCCATCTATGTCCTGCTACTTATTCATCCATCTGTCAGTCAGCCGTCTTCTATGTCCTGCTTCTTATTCATCCATCTGTCAGTCAGCCGTCTTCTATGTCCTGCTTCTTATCCATCCATCTGTCAGTCAGCCGTCTTCTATGTCCTGCTTCTTATCCATCCATCTGTCAGTCAGCCGTCTTCTATGTCCTGCTTCTTATTCAACCATCTGTCAGTCAGCCGTCTTCTATGTCCTGCTTCTTATCCATCCATCTGTCAGTCAGCCTGTCTTCTATGTCCTTCTTCTTGTCAGCCCGTCTGTCAGTCAGCCCGTCTGTCTTCCATGTGGGTCACCAGGGTCTGGTGTTGTTATATTCCTGCTTCTGCCTGACCCACTGAGCTGTGTTACAGCAGCTCTCTCCCACCGTCCATGACCAGCCTCCTCTCACCCTGTCCTTCTCAGCCCCCAATGGCCCCTTCTCAACCACCTGGGGCCCACCTCCTTTCTCTCCCCCTACCCCCACCCTGAGCCTATTCTCCAGCACCCTGGTCTCCATCCCAGCCTGTCTGTCTGGTTCGCTGGTGTTCTGGGAGCAGAGCAACTCCTTCCTGGATAGGGAGAGAGGTGGAAGGGACCTGGACAGGGACAAGGAGGGTTGGGGAGAGGAGGCATATGACAAGAGGTAAGATGAGGGGATGAGTGATAGAGAAACGGAGAGTGTGAAGACGGAAGATAACTCGTTTTTGAGCTGCAGAGAAGGAAATGTAGTTCAGTCAAAACACAAATCCACTGTAATTCCAGCTTATTTTTCACACTTTTAATTGTAGCCACCTACTATTCAATGCCTTTCAACCCCCCTGCACGCATTTTATATATACAGTCTGCCAGATATATCCTGAGTATGTCTATGTGAGGGGAAATTACATCTCGGCAAACCTGTCTGTGTGTCCCAGGGGGTCTGTCTGTCCCCCCGTGTCAGTCTCTCTCTCTCTCAATAATGGTGTCAAACCTGAGGAGGTACACAGCACTAACAGGTCAGAGGTCAGTCACAAGACAACACAGTACATTCCTGGACACAGTGGTCTATGTACTAAATGGCACCCTATTCCCTATATAGTGCACTACTTTAAACGAGAGCCCTATTCTCTATATAGTGCACTACTTTTGACCAGGGCCCTATTCCCTATATAGTGCACTACTTTAGACTAGAGCCCTATTCTCTATATAGTGCACTACTTTTTACCAGAGCCCTATTCCCTATATAGTGCACTACTTTAGACTAGAGCCCTATTCTCTATATAGTGCACTACTTTTGACCAGAGCCCTATTCCCTATATAGTGCACTACTTTAGACCAGAGCCCTATTCCCTATATAGTGCACTACTTTAGACCAGAGCCCTATTCCCTATATAGTGCACTACTTTAGACCATGGCCTGGTCTAAAGTAGTGCACTAAATAGGGAATATACTCAAAAAGGCCCATAGGGTTCTGGTCTCAGAGCCTGGTTCTTCTCTAGGTTTCTTCCTAGGTTTTGGCCTTTCTAGGGAGTTTTTCCTAGTTTTTCCTAGCCACCGTGCTTCTACACCTGCATTGCTTGCTGTTTGGGGTTTTAGGCTGGGTTTCTGTACAGCACTTTGAGACATCAGCTGATGTAAAGAAGGGCTTTATAAATACATTTGATTGGTTGATTGAGTGATTGGTCTAAAATAGTGCCCTATAGCAAACAGGGTGCCATTTGGGAGACATACATAGTCCTTAGTGGTGTGTTGTTACGGTGTACTACACATGTCCCATAGCCAATCAGATCTGGTTACCTGGCAGTTTGAAGGTGTTCTGCTGGGTCTCCAACAACAGCCCAAAGCCCCGGGTGTTGATGTAGCGACTGTAGAGGTTTCCCCTGGCAACTAGGCCCTGTTGGCTACCACGGCGATGGAGCAGGGAAGGTAGAGAGGATAGGAAGAGCAAGGGAATGGGAGATGGAGGACAAATAAGAACAGGACAGAGAAAACGAGAGAGAGTGGAAGAAGGAGGGAGGGAAACATGAATAGGGAGCGAAAGAGAAGACAGAACGTAGGAAAGTACAAAAAGGGGAAAAAGACAAGTGTGATGCAAAAGGAAACAGTAAAGGAAACAGCAAGAGAATTCAGCCGAAAGGAAACAGTGAAGGAAACAACGAGAGAATTCAGCCGAAAGGAAACAGTGAAGGAAACAGCAAGAGAATTCAGCCGAAAGGAAACAGTGAAGGAAACAAAGAGAATTCAGCCGAAAGGAAACAGTGAAAGGAAACAGCAAGAGAATTCAGCCGAAAGGAAACAGTGAAGGAAACAGCGAGAGAATTCAACAGAAAGGAAACAGTGAAGGAAACAGCAAGAGAATTCAGCCGAAAGGAAACAGTGAAGGAAACAGCGAGAGAATTCAGCCGAAAGGAAACAGTGAAGGAAACAGCAGGAGAATTCAGCAGGAGAATTCAGACGAAAGGAAACAGTAAAGGAAACAGCAGGAGAATTCAACCGAAAGGAAACAGCAGGAGAATTCAACCGAAAGGAAACAGTGAAGGAAACAGCAGGAGAATTCAACAGAAGAGAAACACTTAATTAAAACAGAATTAGCAAACAATGGCAAAAGTGAATGCTTGACAAATCATACAAACAATAACTGAAAACAAAAAACATATTATTGTGATATGAAGTGAAAGCAACGCCAACAGAAAGACCTGAAGACTAATGTGAGAATTATACAAGTAGGGCAGAGGTTACCAAATTTTTCCCTAAGATTACTCACGGGACCACATTTCAAATGTCAGAGGAACCCTCATGGGGTCCCAACCCCAAGTTTAGGAACCACTGAAGTAGGGAAACAGGGGATACGGGGTACGGTCCAGTGAGCGTGTGGGTACCGGTCCAGTGAGCGTGTGGGTACCGGTCCAGTGAGCATGTGGGTACAGCAAGGTCCAGTGAGCATGTGAGGAACCGGTCCAGTGAGCATGTGGGTACCGGTCCAGTGAGCGTGTGGGTACGGTCCAGTGAGCGTGTGGGTACCGGTCCAGTGAGCGTGTGGAAACAGTCCAGTGAGCGTGTGGGTACCGGTCCAGTGAGCATGTGGGTACCGGTCCAGTGAGCGTGAAAACGGTCCAGTGAGCGTGTGGGTACCGGTCCAGTGAGCGTGTGGGTACGGTCCAGTGAGCGTGTGGGTACCGGTCCAGTGAGCATGTGGGTACCGGTCCAGTGAGCATGTGGGTACCGGTCCAGTGAGCGTGTGGAAACGGTCCAGTGACACGGTCCAGTGTGTGGGACGGTCCAGTGACAGGGTACCGGTCCAGTGAGCGTGTGGGTACGGTCCAGTGAGCGTGTGGGTACCGGTCCAGTGAGCGTGTGGTACGGTCCAGTGAGCGTGTGGTACCGGTCCAGTGAGCGTGTGGGAACCCCGGTCCAGTGAGCGTGTGGGTACCGGTCCAGTGAGCGTGTGGGTACGGTCCAGTGAGCGTGTGGAGTACGGTCCAGTGAGCGTGTGGGTACGGTCCAGTGAGCGTGTGGGTACGGTCCAGTGAGCGTGTGGGTACCGGTCCAGTGAGCGTGTGGGTACCGGTCCAGTGAGCGTGTGGGTACGGTCCAGTGAGCGTGTGGGTACGGTCCAGTGAGCGTGTGGGTACCGGTCCAGTGAGCGTGTGGGTACCGGTCCAGTGAGCGTGTGGGTACGGTCCAGTGAGCGTGTGGGTACCGGTCCAGTGAGCGTGTGGGTACGGTCCAGTGAGCGTGTGGGTACGGTCCAGTGAGCGTGTGGGTACCGGTCCAGTGAGCGTGTGGGTACGGTCCAGTGAGCGTGTGGGTACGGTCCAGTGAGCGTGTGGGTACCGGTCCAGTGAGCGTGTGGGTACCGGTCCAGTGAGCGTGTGGGTACCGGTCCAGTGAGCGTGTGGGTACCGGTCCAGTGGCGTGTGGGACCCGGTCCAGTGAGCGTGTGGGTACCGGTCCAGTGAGCGTGTGGGTCAACTCCGGGTCCAGTCCAGTGCATGCCCGTGTGGTACGGTCCAGTGAGCGTGTGGTACGGTCCAGTGAGCGTGTGGGTACCAGTGGTCCAGTGAGCGTGTGGGTAGGGGTCCCGATCCAGTGAGCGTGTGGGTACTTTTTTTAACGGTCCAGTGAGCGAAAGTGGGTACGGTCCAGTGAGCGTGTGGGTACTCAATTAGATGGAGGCCAGCCCCAGTGAGCGTGTGGGTACCGGTCCAGTGAGCGTGTGGGTACCGGTCCAGTGAGCGTGTGGGTACCGGTCCAGTGAGCGTGTGGGTACGGTCCAGTGTCAGCAGAACAATTAGTGTGGGGTACAGAGCAAGTTTAGATGAAGCTGGTCACAGAACAATTGAAGTGAGCGTGAGAGTGCGGTAGTGAGAGATACAGTTCTGGTCCGTGGGTACGGTCCAGTGAGCGTGTGGGTACGGTCCAGTGAGCGTGTGGGTACCGGTCCAGTGAGCGTGTGGGTGCTGGTCCAGTGAGGTGTGGGGTTCCGTCCAGTGAGCGTGACCGGTCCAGTGAGCGTGTGGGTACGGTCCAGTGAGCGTGTGGGTACCGGTCCAGTGAGCAGTATTTGTGGGTCAGAACAGGTGTGAAGAGAGCAGGGTAGGCAGTGCTGGTCCAGTGAGCGTGTGGGTACCGGTCCAGTGAGCGTCACAAGCAGTGGGTACTAGGGTCCAGTGAGCGTGTGCTGGTCACTTTTACCGGTCCAGTGAGC
Source organism: Oncorhynchus keta (assembly GCF_023373465.1). NCBI lineage: Eukaryota > Metazoa > Chordata > Actinopteri > Salmoniformes > Salmonidae > Oncorhynchus > Oncorhynchus keta. Next base: position 38,302,867 of record NC_068440.1, on the reverse strand, counting down.
GTGTGGGTACCGGTCCAGTGAGCGTGTGGGTACCCTGTCCAGTGAGCAGTGTGGGTGCCTGGTCAGAACAGTGAGCGTGTGGGTACCGGTCCAGTATTTGAGAGTGTGGGTACAGTTCGGTCCAGTGAGCGTGTGGGTACCGGTCCAGTGAGCGTTGGGTACAGAACGGTCCAGTGAGCGTATGTGGGATACCTGGTCCAGTGAGGTGTGGGAGGCAAGAGCGAGGCCCCAGTATTTAGAAAGAGAGATCACAAAGTGGCAGTTCTGGTCCAGAGAGCGTGTGGGGGGGTACGGTCCAGTGAGCAGTATTTAGAAGGGTCACAGTTCTGGTCCAGTGAGGGTGGGGGAGGGTACGGTCCAGAGAGCTGGAGAACAATTAGGTGTGGGTATTTAGGTCCAGTGAGCAGTGCTGGGTACCGGTCCAGTGAGCGTTTAGGAGTCACAAGAGAGCAGTTCTGGTCCAGTGAGCGTGTGGGGGAGGCGAGTCCAGTGAGAGAGTGGTACAATTAGGTGTGGGGGGGTCCAGTGAGCTGCATTTTGGGTCAGTTCTGGTCATGTCCAGTGAGCGAGAGGGAAGGGTCCAGTGAGCAGTATTTGGGTCACAAAGAGAGCAGTTCTGGTCCAGTGAGCGGTGAGGTACGGTCCAGTGAGCAGTTCTGGGTATTAGGTGTCCAGGAATGGGGACAGTGCTGGTCCAGCGAGAGAGGGTATTTAGAAGAGGATCACAGTGAGCAGTGCTGGTACAGAACAATTAGGTGTGGGTACCAGGAGCGTAGTGGGTACAGTGCTGGTCCAGTGAGCGTGTGGGTAGGCGGGAGAGAGAGCGGGGTCCAGTGAGCGTGCTGGTACCAATTAGGGTCCAGTATTTGAGCGTGCTGGTCACACAGGTCCAGTGAGCGAGAGAGCGAGTGAGAGGTATTTACCGGTCCAGTGAGCAGTGCTGGTCACACAGAACAATGAGGTGTGGGGGGGTCCAGTGAGCGTGTGGGTACGGTCCAGAGAGCGTGTGGGTACCGGTCCAGTGAGCAGTATTTAGAAAGAGGTCACGAAGTGAGCAGTGCTGGTCACAAAGAACAGTGAGCGTGTGGGTACCGGTCCAGGAGCGTCGGTCCAGTGAGTCACAAAGAGAGCAGTTCTGGTCCAGTGAGGTGTGGGGGTACCGTGTCCAGTGAGCGCAGTGCTGGTCACACAGTCCAATGAGCGTGTGGGTACGGTCCAGTGAGCGTAGAGTATTTGTCCTGTTTGCCTAGTCACTTTTACCCCAACCTACATGTACATATTACCTCAACTACCTCGTACCCCTGCACATTGACTCTGCCGTTACTCCTCGTACATAGCCTCATTATTACGTTACTATTTACAAAAATGTTTGGTACTTTTTTTTAAAGTGTGCATTGTTGGGAAAGGGCACATAAGTTGGCATTTCACGATAATGTCTACACTTTCGTCAGATGTAACCAATACATTTGATTTGATTGGCTCAACTCCGGGAGGCCAGCCCCAGTAGAGCCAATCAAACACTAACCTGCTTCACCTAAGGCAGGCCCGGGGCGTTTCATTCGCTCACTGTTAAATCCATGACAGGAAGTGTGACAGTGCACACTTAAGAGAGCAGGGTGGAGAACTGGGATGCAACCATGAGCTATCTAACAGGCTACAAACCACTTCCTGTCCTTTAAGTAAGGAAACAGTGGTTGGAGGCGTCATTTAGAAGAGGGGGTAAGCCTGGGAACTGGTCCTCATTTTAGGATGTAGGGGGGAGGCAGAGAGAGGATGAAATGGAAGGAGGAGGATTGGATGATTGTGGTCAAATTGGATATAAAGGGGGTGGGTGGAGGTTTCAAATGTACACAGACAGAAGAGAAGGAATGGAAGAGAGAGAGAGAGAACAGTATTTAGAAAGAGAGATCACAAAGAGAGCAGTGCTGGTCACACAGAACAATTAGGTGTGGGGGGAGAGCGAGAGAGAGAGAGAGAGAGCAGTATTTAGAAAGAGAGATCACAAAGAGAGCAGTGCTGGTCACACAGAACAATTAGGTGTGGGGGAGAGCGAGAGCGAGAGAGAGAGCAGTATTTAGAAAGAGAGATCACAAAGAGAGCAGTTCTGGTCACACAGAACAATTAGGTGTGGGGGGAGAGCGAGAGCAAGAAAGAGAGAGAGAGAGCAGTATTTAGAAAGAGAGATCACACAGAACAAAGAGAGCAGTGCTGCAGTCTGGTCACAGAACAATTAGGTGCAGGGGAGAGCGAGAGGGGCAGTATTTAGAAAGAGAGAGATCACAAAGAGAGAGAGAGAGAGCAGTATTTAGAAAGAGAGATCACAAAGAGAGCAGTGCTGGTCACACAGAACAATTAGGTGTCCAGACCTACCTAGCAGAGAGACAGACAGGGGGGGAGAGAGACGAGAGCGAGAGAGAGAGAGCAGTATTTAGAAAGAGAGATCACAAAGAGAGCAGTGCTGGTCACAGAACAATTAGGTGTGGGGGGGAGCGAGAGCGAGAGAGCAGTATTTAGAAAGAGAGATCACAAAGAGAGCAGTGCTGGTCACACAGAACAATTAGGTGGGCGAGAGCGAGAGAGAGCGAGAGCGTGAGAGCAGTATTTAGAAAGAGAGATCACAAAGAGAGCAGTGCTGGTCACACAGAACAATTAGGTGTACCTAGCAGAGAGAGAGGGGGAGAGAGAGCAGTATTTAGATCACAAAGAGAGCAGTCACACAGAACAATAGGTGGGGGGCGAGAGCAGAAGAGAGAGCAGTATTTAGAAAGAGAGATCACAAAGAGAGCAGTTCTGGTCACACAGAACAATTAGGTGTGGGGGAGAGCGAGAGAGAGAGAGAGAGCAGTATTTAGAAAGAGAGATCACAAAGAGAGCAGTGCTGGTCACACAGAACAATTAGGTGTGGGGAGAGAGCGAGAGCGTGAGAGCAGTATTTAGAAAGAGATCACAAAAGAGAGCAGTCAGCTGGTCACACAGAACAATTAGGGTGTGGGGGGAGGGGAGGACCTAGCAGAGAGAGAGCAGTATTTAGAAAGAGAGAGGGGGGCAGAGAGAGAGAGAGAGAGAGACGGACGCTTGGAATCAGAGAGAAAGCACTTTACCCAGGAGCCGTGTACTCTCCCAAATGGCACCCTATTCCCAAAGTGAATAGTGTGGCATTTGGTGCCCTGAGGCTGCCTCTTTGTATGAACAATACTCTTAAAAGAGAAGAACTCTGTGTCCCCCGGGCCAAGCCTTCCAAACCTGGCAGAGATACAGACAGGCCTTCCAAACCTGGCAGAGATACAGACAGGCCTTCCAAACCTGGCAGAGATACAGACAGGCCTTCCAAACCTGGCAGAGATACAGACAGGCCTTCCAAACCTGGCAGAGATACAGACAGGCCTTCCAAACCTGGCAGAGATACAGACAGGCCTTCCAAACCTGGCAGAGATACAGACAGGCCTTCCAAACCTGGCAGAGATACAGACAGGCCCTCCAAACCTACCTAGCAGAGATACAGACAGGCCCTCCAAACCTAGCAGAGATACAGACAGGCCCTCCAAACCTACCTAGCAGAGATACAGACAGGCCCTCCAAACCTAGCAGAGATACAGACAGGCCCAGAGATACAGACAGGCCCTCCAAACCTAGCAGAGATACAGACAGGCCCTCCAAACCTAGCAGAGATACAGACAGGCCCTCCAAACCTAGCAGAGATACAGACAGGCCCTCCAAACCTACCAGCAGATACAGACAGGCCCTCCAAACCTAGCAGAGATACAGACAGGCCCTCCAAAACCTGGCCCTCCAACCTACCAGACAGACAGGCCCTAGCCAGAAGGCCCTCCAAACCTACCTAGCAGAGATACAGACAGGCCCTCCAAACCTGGCAGAGATACAGACAGGCCCTCCAAACCTAGCAGAGATACAGACAGGCCCTCCAAACCTAGCAGAGATACAGACAGGCCCTCCAGAGATACAGACAGGCCCTCCAAACCTACCTAGCAGAGATACAGACAGGCCCTCCAAACCAAACCTAGCAGAGATACAGACAGGCCCTAGCCAAACCTACCTAGCAGAGATACAGACAGGCCCTCCAAACCTAGCAGATACAGACCCTCCAAACCTGGCAGAGATACAGACAGGCCCTCCAAACCTACCTAGCAGAGATACAGACAGGCCCTCCAAACCTACCTAGCAGAGATACAGACAGGCCCTCCAAACCTAGCAGAGATACAGACAGGCCCTCCAAACCTAGCAGAGATACAGACAGGCCCTCCAAACCTAGCAGATACAGACAGGCCCTCCAAACCTACCTAGCAGAGATACAGACAGGCCCTCCAAACCTACCTAGCAGAGATACAGACAGGCCCTCCAAACCTACCTAGCAGAGATACAGACAGGCCCTCCAAACCTAGCAGAGATACAGACAGGCCCTCCAAACCTAGCAGAGATACAGACAGGCCCTCCAAACCTAGCAGAGATACAGACAGGCCCTCCAAACCTAGCAGAGATACAGACAGGCCCTCCAAACCTAGCAGAGATACAGACAGGCCCTCCAAACCTAGCAGAGATACAGACAGGCCCTCCAAACCTAGCAGAGATACAGACAGGCCCTCCAAACCTAGCAGAGATACAGACAGGCCCTCCAAATAGCAGATACAGACAGGCCCTCCAAAGGCCCTCCAAACCTAGCAGAGATACAGACAGGCCCTCCAAACCTACCTAGCAGAGATACAGACAGGCCCTCCAAACCTACCTAGCAGAGATACAGACAGGCAAACCTCCAAACCTCCAAACCTAGCAGAGATACAGACAGGCCCTCCAAACCTACCTAGCAGAGATACAGACAGGCCCTCCAAACCTACCAGAGATACAGACAGGCCCTCCAAACCTACCTAGCAGAGATACAGACAGGCCCTCCAAACCTAGCAGAGATACAGACAGGCCCTCCAAACCTACCTAGCAGAGATACAGACAGGCCCTCCAAACCTACCTAGCAGAGATACAGACAGGCCCAGAGATACAGACAGGCCCCAAACCTACCTAGCAGAGATACAGACAGGCCCTCCAAACCTACCTAGCAGAGATACAGACAGGCCCTCCAAACCTACCTAGCAGAGATACAGACAGGCCCTCCAAACCTACCTAGCAGAGATACAGACAGGCCCTCCAAACCTACCTAGCAGAGATACAGACAGGCCCTCCAAACCTACCTAGCAGAGATACAGACAGGCCCTCCAAACCTACCTAGCAGAGATACAGACAGGCCCTCCAAACCTAGCAGAGATACAGACAGGCCCTCCAAACCTACCTAGCAGAGATACAGACAGGCCCTCCAAACCTACCTAGCAGAGATACAGACAGGCCCTCCAAACCTACCTAGCAGAGATACAGACAGGCCCTCCAAACCTACCTAGCAGAGATACAGACAGGCCCTCCAAACCTACCTAGCAGAGATACAGACAGGCCCTCCAAACCTACCTAGCAGAGATACAGACAGGCCCTCCAAACCTACCTAGCAGAGATACAGACAGGCCCTCCAAACCTACCTAGCAGAGATACAGACAGGCCCTCCAACCTACCTAGCAGAGATACAGACAGGCCCTAGCCAAACCTCCAAACCTAGCAGAGATACAGACAGGCCCTCCAAACCTACCTAGCAGAGATACAGACAGGCCCTCCAAACCTACCTAGCAGAGATACAGACAGCCCTCCAAACCTACCTAGCAGAGAAACAGGCCCCTCTCCAAACCTACCTAGCAGAGATACAGACAGGCCCTCCAAACCTACCTAGCAGAGATACAGACAGGCCCTCCAAACCTACCTAGCAGAGATACAGACAGGCCCTCCAAACCTACCTAGCAGAGATACAGACAGGCCCTCCAAACCTACCTAGCAGAGATACAGACAGGCCCTCCAAACCTACCTAGCAGAGATACAGACAGGCCCTCCAAACCTAGCAGAGATACAGACAGGCCCTCCAAACCTACCTAGCAGAGATACAGACAGGCCCTCCAAACCTACCTAGCAGAGATACAGACAGGCCCTCCAAACCTACCTAGCAGAGATACAGACAGGCCCTCCAAACCTACCTAGCAGAGATACAGACAGGCCCTCCAAACCTACCTAGCAGAGATACAGACAGGCCCTCCAAACCTACCTAGCAGAGATACAGACAGGCCCTCCAAACCTACCTAGCAGAGATACAGACAGGCCCTCCAAACCTACCTAGCAGAGATACAGACAGGCCCTCCAAACCCCTCCAAACCTACCTAGCAGAGATACAGACAGGCCCTCCAAACCTACCTAGCAGAGATACAGACAGGCCCTCCAAACCTACCTAGCAGAGATACAGACAGGCCCTCCAAACCTACCTAGCAGAGATACAGACAGGCCCTCCAAACCTACCTAGCAGAGATACAGACAGGCCCTCCAAACCTACCTAGCAGAGATACAGACAGGCCCTCCAAACCTACCTAGCAGAGATACAGACAGGCCCTCCAAACCTACAGGCCCTAGCAGAGATACAGACAGGCCCTCCAAACCTACCTAGCAGAGATACAGACAGGCCCTCCAAACCTACCTAGCAGAGATACAGACAGGGCTAGCAGAGATACAGACAGGCCCTCCAAACCTACCTAGCAGAGATACAGACAGGCCCTCCAAACCTACCTAGCAGAGATACAGACAGGCCCTCCAAACCTACCTAGCAGAGATACAGACAGGCCCTCCAAACCTACCTAGCAGAGATACAGACAGGCCCTCCAAACCTACCTAGCAGAGATACAGACAGGCCCTCCAAACCTACCTAGCAGAGATACAGACAGGCCCTCCAAACCTACCTAGCAGAGATACAGACAGGCCCTCCAAACCTACCTAGCAGAGATACAGACAGGCCCTCCAAACCTACCTAGCAGAGATACAGACAGGCCCTCCAAACCTACCTAGCAGAGATACAGACAGGCCCTCCAAACCTACCTAGCAGAGATACAGACAGGCCCTCCAAACCTACCTAGCAGAGATACAGACAGGCCCTCCAAACCTACCTAGCAGAGACAGACAGGCCCTCCAAACCTACCTAGCAGAGATACAGACAGGCCCTCCAAACCTACCTAGCAGAGATACAGACAGGCCCTCCAAACCTACCTAGCAGAGATACAGACAGGCCCTCCAAACCTACCTAGCAGAGATACAGACAGGCCCTCCAAACCTACCTAGCAGAGATACAGACAGGCCCTCCAAACCTACCTAGCAGAGATACAGACAGGCCCTCCAAACCTACCTAGCAGAGATACAGACAGGCCCTACCTAGCAGAGATACAGACAGGCCCTCCAAACCTACCTAGCAGAGATACAGACAGGCCCTCCAAACCTACCTAGCAGAGATACAGACAGGCCCTCCAAACCTACCTAGCAGAGATACAGACAGGCCCTCCAAACCTACCTAGCAGAGATACAGACAGGCCCTCCAAACCTAGCAGCAGATACAGACAGGCCCTCCAAACCTACCTAGCAGAGATACAGACAGGAGAGATACAGACAGGCCCTCCAAACCTACCTAGCAGAGATACAGACAGGCCCTCCAAACCTACCTAGCAGAGATACAGACAGGCCCTCCAAACCTACCTAGCAGATACAGACAGGCCCTCCAAACCTAGCAGAGATACAGACAGGCCCTCCAAACCTAGCAGAGATACAGACAGGCCCTCCAAACCTAGCAGAGATACAGACAGGCCCTCCAAACCTAGCAGAGATACAGACAGGCCCTCCAAACCTACCTAGCAGAGATACAGACAGGCCCTCCAAACCTACCTAGCAGAGATACAGACAGGCCCTCCAAACCTAGCAGAGATACAGACAGGCCCTCCAAACCTACCTAGCAGAGATACAGACAGGCCCTCCAAACCTACCTAGCAGAGATACAGACAGGCCCTCCAAACCTACCTAGCAGAGATACAGACAGGCCCTCCAAACCTACCTAGCAGAGATACAGACAGGCCCTCCAAACCTACCTAGCAGAGATACAGACAGGCCCTCCAAACCTACCTAGCAGAGATACAGACAGGCCCTCCAAACCTACCTAGCAGAGATACAGACAGGCCCTCCAAACCTACCTAGCAGAGATACAGACAGGCCCTCCAAACCTACCTAGCAGAGATACAGACAGCCCTCCAAACCTACCTAGCCAGACAGGCCCTCCAAACCTACCTAGCAGAGATACAGACAGGCCCTCCAAACCTACCTAGCAGAGATACAGACAGGCCCTCCAAACCTACCTAGCAGAGATACAGACAGGCCCTCCAAACCTACCTAGCAGAGATACAGACAGGCCCTCCAAACCTAGCAGAGATACAGACAGGCCCTCCAAACCTACCTAGCAGAGATACAGACAGGCCCTCCAAACCTACCTAGCAGAGATACAGACAGGCCCTCCAAACCTACCTAGCAGAGATACAGACAGGCCCTCCAAACCTACCTAGCAGAGATACAGACAGGCCCTCCAAACCTACCTAGCAGAGATACAGACAGGCCCTCCAAACCTACCTAGCAGAGATACAGACAGGCCCTCCAAACCTACCTAGCAGAGATACAGACAGGCCCTCCAAACCTAGCAGCAGAGATACAGACAGGCCCTCCAAACCTACCTAGCAGAGATACAGACAGGCCCTCCAAACCTACCTAGCAGAGATACAGACAGGCCCTCCAAACCTACCTAGCAGAGATACAGACAGGCCCTCCAAACCTACCTAGCAGAGATACAGACAGGCCCTCCAAACCTACCTAGCAGAGATACAGACAGGCCCTCCAAACCTACCTAGCAGAGATACAGACAGGCCCTCCAAACCTACCTAGCAGAGATACAGACAGGCCCTCCAAACCTACCTAGCAGCAGACAGGCCCTCCAAACCTAGCAGAGATACAGACAGGCCCTCCAAACCTAGCAGAGATACAGACAGGCCCTCCAAACCTAGCAGAGATACAGACAGGCCCTCCAAACCTACCTAGCAGAGATACAGACAGGCCCTCCAAACCTACCTAGCAGAGATACAGACAGGCCCTCCAAACCTACCTAGCAGAGATACAGACAGGCCCTCCAAACCTACCTAGCAGAGATACAGACAGGCCCTCCAAACCTACCTAGCAGAGATGCAGACAGGCCCTCCAAACCTACCTAGCAGAGATACAGACAGGCCCTCCAAACCTACCTAGCAGAGATACAGAAGGCCCTCCAAACCTAGCAGAGATACAGACAGGCCCTCCAAACCTACCTAGCAGAGATACAGACAGGCCCTCCAAACCTAGCAGAGATACAGACAGGCCCTAGCAGAGATACAGACAGGCCCTCCAAACCTACCTAGCAGAGATACAGACAGGCCCTCCAAACCTACCTAGCAGAGATACAGACAGGCCCTCCAAACCTACCTAGCAGAGATACAGACAGGCCCTCCAAACCTCCAAAGGCCCTACCTAGCAGAGATACAGACAGGCCCTCCAAACCTACCTAGCAGAGATACAGACAGGCCCTCCAAACCTACCTAGCAGAGATACAGACAGGCCCTCCAAACCTACCTAGCAGAGATACAGACAGGCCCTCCAAACCTACCTAGCAGAGATACAGACAGGCCCTCCAAACCCCTAGCAGAGATACAGACAGGCCCTCCAAACCCTAGCAGAGATACAGACAGGCCCTCCAAACCTACCTAGCAGAGATACAGACAGGCCCTACCTACCTAGCAGAGATACAGACAGGCCCTCCAAACCTAGCAGAGATACAGACAGGCCCTCCAAACCTACCTAGCAGAGATACAGACAGGCCCTCCAAACCTACCTAGCAGAGATACAGACAGGCCCTCCAAACCTACCTAGCAGAGATACAGACAGGCCCTCCAAACCTACCTAGCAGAGATACAGACAGGCCCTCCAAACCTACCTAGCAGAGATACAGACAGGCCCTCCAAACCTACCTAGCAGAGATACAGACAGGCCCTCCAAACCTACCTAGCAGAGATACAGACAGGCCCTCCAAACCTACCTAGCAGAGATACAGACAGGCCCTCCAAACCTACCTAGCAGAGATACAGACAGGCCCTCCAAACCTACCTAGCAGAGATACAGACAGGCCCTCCAAACCTACCTAGCAGAGATACAGACAGGCCCTCCAAACCTACCTAGCAGAGATACAGACAGGCCCTCCAAACCTACCTAGCAGAGATACAGACAGGCCCTCCAAACCTACCTAGCAGAGATACAGACAGGCCCTCCAAACCTACCTAGCAGAGATACAGACAGGCCCTCCAAACCTACCTAGCAGAGATACAGACAGGCCCTCCAAACCTACCTAGCAGAGATACAGACAGGCCCTCCAAACCTACCTAGCAGAGATACAGACAGGCCCTCCAAACCTACCTAGCTACAGGCCTCCAAACCTACCTAGCAGACAGGCCCTCCAAACCTAGCAGAGATACAGACAGGCCCTCCAAACCTACCTAGCAGAGATACAGACAGGCCCTCCAAACCTACCTAGCAGAGATACAGACAGGCCCTCCAAACCTACCTAGCAGAGATACAGACAGGCCCTCCAA
>NC_068440.1:38288711-38292199 GCF_023373465.1 Oncorhynchus keta | reverse complement strand
GGATTAGTTTAGATAGTTTGCGTGGAGTGAAGTTGTAGTAGTACCTAGGGTAAAAAAAATGCTGACAACCTCCAAAATGACTTAGTCCCTCCTGATTCTGGGAGTCAGGGATCACTCCATCTGAGATCCCTCCTGATTCTGGGAGTCAGGGATCACTCCATCTGAGATCCCTCCTGATTCTGGGAGTCGGGGATCACTCCATCTGAGATCCCTCCTGATTCTGGGAGTCGGGGATCACTCCATCTGAGATCCCTCCTGATTCTGGGAGTCGGGGATCACTCCATCTGAGATCCCTCCTGATTCTGGGAGTCAGGGATCAGTCCATCAGAGATCCCTCCTTGATTCTGGGAGTCGGGGATCAGTCCATCAGAGATCCCTTCTGATTCTGGGAGTCAGGGATCAGTCCATCCGAGATCCCTCTTGATTCTGGGAGTCAGGGATCACTCCATCTGAGATCCCTCCTGATTCTGGGAGTCGGGGATCACTCCATCTGAGATCCCTCCTGATTCTGGGAGTCGGGGATCACTCCATCTGAGATCCCTCCTGATTCTGGGAGTCGGGGATCACTCCATCTGAGATCCCTCCTGATTCTGGGAGTCGGGGATCACTCCATCTGAGATCCCTCCTGATTCTGGGAGTCGGGGATCACTCCATCTGAGATCCCTCCTGATTCTGGGAGTCGGGGATCACTCCATCTGAGATCCCTTCTGATTCTGGTAGTCAGGGATCAGTCCATCTGAGATCCCTTCTGATTCTGGGAGTCAGGGATCAGTCCATCTGAGATCCCTCCTGATTCTGGGAGTCAGGGATCACTCCATCTGAGATCCCTCCTGTAAAACCTGGGCATTTAGTTTTGACAGTTTTTCAGGAATACCATACCTGGTGCGTTTTACCCTGTAGTTGAGGTTGCCGATCAGTGGGGGGTTGGGGGCCGGGCCCCTGTAGCCCCCAGGGGCAGATGCTGGGGCCAGGGCCGGGTTGGGGCACTGGTGGGCCCTGCTTGGGGAGCACGGGGAGGATACCGACAACGGAGGAGAGAAGGGAGGAGCCGCGGGGCAACGCAAAGGCCAGGAGAGAGCCCTCTGCTCCTCTCGCACAGCTGGAGGGGGGAGACAATACCATGAGGGAGAGGAGAGGGAGGAGACAATACCATGAGGGAGAGGAGAGATGGGGAGACAATACCATGAGGGAGAGGAGAGATGGGGAGACAATACCATGAGGGAGAGGAGAGGGAGGAGACAATACCATGAGGGAGAGGAGAGATGGGGAGACAATACCATGAGGGAGAGGAGAGATGGGGAGACAATACCATGAGGGAGAGGAGAGATGGGGAGACAATACCATGAGGGAGAGGAGAGGGAGGAGACAATACCATGAGGGAGAGGAGAGACAATACCATGAGGGAGAGGAGAGATGGGGAGACAATACCATAAGGGAGAGGGGAGACAATACCATGAGGGAGAGGAGAGGGAGGAGACAATACCATGAGGGAGAGGAAAGGGAGGAGACAATACCATGAGGGAGAGGAGAGGGAGGAGACAATACCATGAGGGAGAGGAAAGGGAGGAGACCCAGTGAATGGCTCAGTGTCTTTCAGACTAAACTGACCTACAGTAACGAGGCAGAATATAAAGGCCTGTCATAGAGGCCACACAAATTCAGCCGAATGACAACTGTCCTATTAGCACTCTGTTTACAATGAAGTGGGGAAATATCCCTACAAGTAACAATGTTTAGTCCCAGGGAAAATATACTGTATCCTCATCAAGCTGTCATACAATGTCTTGACTGGGTTATCTAGTACAACTAAATGGTGTAAATCCGACGTTTTCCAGCTGTACTGGGCTGGTTTCCCGGACCCAGATTAAACCTAGTCCTGGAATAAGAATCTCCATTAAACATGTTTAATCCAGGACTAGCCTTAATCTGGGTCCGGGAAACTGGCCCATTAGGAGTTATCCTCCACGTGTTCTGTCCAAGATTAAACGGTGGCTCACCCCTTCTCTGTGTTAGTGAGTAGGGCTTGATCTCTCCGTCCAGCTTTTTGGGGGGAACCTTTCTCAACTGGGCCGCTGTGGAAGAGGATAAAGTCAGCACGGGGTGGAAACATTATGTCAACACTACGGCAGGCCTATGTCAACCCTATGGCAGGCCTACGGCAATACTACGGCAGGCCTATGGCAGGCCTACGACAGGTATATGGCAACCCAATGGCAGGCCTACGGCAACACTATGGCAGGCCTACGACAGGTATATGGCAACCCAATGGCAGGCCTACGGCAACACTATGGCAGGCCTACGGCAGCCCTATGGCAGGCCTACGGCAACACTACGGGAGGCCTATGTCAACCCTATGGCAGGCCTACGACAGGTATATGGCAACCCAATGGCAGGCCTACGGCAACACTATGGCAGGCCTACGGCAGCCCTATGGCAGGCCTACGGCAACACTACGGGAGGCCTATGTCAACCCTATGGCAGGCCTACGACAGGTATATGGCAACCCAATGGCAGGCCTACGACAGGCCTATGTCAACCCTATGTCAACCCTATGGCAACACTACGGCAGGCCTACGGCAACCCTATGGCAGCCCTACGACAGGTATATGTCAACCCTATGGCAGCCCTACGACAGGTATATGTCAACCCTATGGCAGGCCTACGGAAACACTATGGCAGGCCTACGGAAACACTATGGCAGGCCTACGGAAACACTATGGCAGGCCGATGGCAACACTACGGGAGGCCTATGTCAACACTACGACAGGTATATGGCAACCCAATGGCAGCCCTATGGCAGGCCTATCGCAGCCCTATGGCAGGCCTATGGCAACCCTATGGCAGGCCTATGGCAACCCTATGGCAACCCAATGGCAGGCCTATGGCAACCCTATGGCAGGCCTATGGCAGCCCTACGACAGGTATATGGCAACCCTATGGCAGCCCTACGACAGGTATATGGCAACCCAATGGCAGGCCTATGGCATCCCTATGGCAGGCCTATCGCAGCCCTATGGCAGGCCTATGGCAACCCTATGGCAACCCTATGGCAACCCTATGGCAGGCCTATGGCAACCCTATGGCAGGCCTATGGCAGGCCTGGGTACAATGTTAGAGGACCTAAACATGCCGTCTTACCTTCATACAAACAGGTAGAGCCATCCATACAAACAGGTAGAGCCATCTATACAAACAGGTAGAGCCATCCATACAAACAGGTAGAGCCATCTATACCAACAGGTAGAGCCATCTATACAAACAGGTAGAGCCATCCATACAAACAGGTAGAGCCATCCATACAAACATATCTCTACTTGTCTCATACAGTGGCTGCAAAAGTATTCACCCCATTCGGCCTTTTTCCTATTTTGTTGCCTAACAACCTGGAATGACATTTTTTTTTTTTTTTGGGGGGGGGGGGTTGTATCATTTGATTTATACAACATGCCCACCACTTTGAAGATGCAAAATAAAATAAAAAGTGAAAC
>NC_068440.1:38238711-38283711 GCF_023373465.1 Oncorhynchus keta | reverse complement strand
TTTAGTGTGCTACTGTTAACCAGGACTCATACGGGCTCTGATCAACAGTAGTGAACTACATTAGGGGAAAGAGAGCCATTTGGGACGCACCATAGTTGCACAACACTACTCATCGAAAATAACCCCAGAATGAATGAAGACATAGCCTGGCACAGAGATGGGAATATTACCTGATCTGTTGGTGAAGAAACCATCAAACACCACAAAGTTATTGACCTAGAGAAGGGGAGGGGAGACAAGTGGACAAGGAAAGGGGGAGAGAAGGGGAGACAAGTGGACAAGGAAAGGGAGAGAGAAGGGGAGAGGGGAGAGAGAAGGGGAGACAAGTGGACAGGGAAAGGGGGAGAGAGAGAGGAAACTGAAAAACATATTAATAATTCATTAATTCGTCCCAGGTAGATGATAGATGGCCGGCCCATGATGATGACATCATGCAGCTAGTCTGTTTACCAGAATCATTAACAGTAGGGCCCAGCTTGATGTAGGGCCCAGCCTGATGAGAGCTAGTCTCTTTAACAGAATCATTAACAGTAGGGCCCAGACTGATGAGAGCTAGTCTCTTTAACAGAATCATTAACAGTAGGGCCCAGCCTGATGAGAGCTCGTCTCTTTAACAGAATCATTAACAGTAGGGCCCAGCCTGATGAGAGCTCGTCTCTTTAACAGAATCATTAACAGTAGGGCCCAGCCTGATGAGAGCTCGTCTCTTTAACAGAATCATTAACAGTAGGGCCCAGCCTGATGTAGGGCCCAGCCTGATGAGAGCTCGTCTCTTTAACAGAATCATTAACAGTAGGGCCCAGCCTGATGAGAGCTAGTCTCTTTAACAGAATCATTAACAGTAGGGCCCAGCCTGATGAGAGCTAGTCTCTTTAACAGAATCATTAACTGTAGGGCCCAGCCTGATGAGAGCTAGTCTCTTTAACAGAATCATTAACAGTAGGGCCCAGCCTGATGAGAGCTAGTCTCTTTAACAGAATCATTAACAGTAGGGCCCAGCCTGATGTAGGGCCCAGCCTGATGAGAGCTCGTCTCTTTAACAGAATCATTAACAGTAGGGCCCAGCCTGATGAGAGCTCGTCTCTTTAACAGAATCATTAACAGTAGGGCCCAGCCTGATGAGAGCTAGTCTCTTTAACAGAATCATTAACTGTAGGGCCCAGCCTGATGAGAGCTAGTCTCTTTAACAGAATCATTAACAGTAGGGCCCAGCCTGATGAGAGCTAGTCTCTTTAACAGAATCATTAACAATAGGGCCCAGCCTGATGTAGGGCCCAGCCTGATGTAGGGCCCAGCCTGATGAGAGCTAGTCTCTTTAACAGAATCATTAACAGTAGGGCCCAGCCTGATGAGAGCTAGTCTCTTTAACAGAATCATTAACAGTAGGGCCCAGACTGATGAGAGCTAGTCTCTTTAACAGAATCATTAACAGTAGGGCCCAGCCTGATGTAGGGCCCAGCATGTTGAGAGCTAGTCTCTTTAACAGAATCATTAACAGTAGGGCCCAGCCTGATGAGAGCTAGTCTCTTTAACAGAATCATTAACAGTAGGGCCCAGCCTGATGTAGGGCCCAGCCTGATGAGAGCTCGTCTCTTTAACAGAATCATTAACAGTAGGGCCCAGCCTGATGAGAGCTAGTCTCTTTAACAGAATCATTAACAGTAGGGCCCAGCCTGATGTAGGGCCCAGCCTGATGAGAGCTAGTCTGTTTAACAGAATCATTAACAGTAGGGCCCAGCCTGATGAGAGCTAGTCTCTTTAACAGAATCATTAACAGTAGGGCCCAGCCTGATGTAGGGCCCAGCCTGATGAGAGCTAGTCTCTTTAACAGAATCATTAACAGTAGGGCCCAGCCTGATGTAGGGCCCAGCCTGATGAGAGCTAGTCTCTTTAACAGAATCATTAACAGTAGGGCCCAGCCTGATGTAGGGCCCAGCCTGATGAGAGCTAGTCTCTTTAACAGAATCATTAACAGTAGGGCCCAGCCTGATGAGAGCTAGTCTCTTTAAGGGCCCAGCCTGATGTAGGGCCCAGCCTGATTAACAGTAGGGCCCAGCCTGATGTAGGGCCCAGCCTGATGAGAGCTAGTCTCTTTAACAGAATCATTAACAGTAGGGCCCAGCCTGATGAGAGCTAGTCTCTTTAAAAGAATCATTAACAGTAGGGCCCAGCCTGATGTAGGGCCCAGCCTGATGAGAGCTAGTCTCTTTAACAGAATCATTAACAGTAGGGCCCAGCCTGATGTAGGGCCCAGCCTGATGAGAGCTCGTCTCTTTAACAGAATCATTAACAGTAGGGCCCAGCCTGATGAGAGCTCGTCTCTTTAACAGAATCATTAACAGTAGGGCCCAGCCTGATGTAGGGCCCAGCCTGATGAGAGCTAGTCTCTTTAACAGAATCATTAACAGTAGGGCCCAGCCTGATGAGAGCTAGTCTCTTTAACAGAATCATTAACAGTAGGGCCCAGCCTGATGAGAGCTAGTCTCTTTAACAGAATCATTAACAATAGGGCCCAGCCTGATGTAGGGCCCAGCCTGATGAGAGCTAGTCTCTTTAACAGAATCATTAACAGTAGGGCCCAGCCTGATGAGAGCTAGTCTCTTTAACAGAATCATTAACAATAGGGCCCAGCCTGATGAGGTCTCTTTAACAGAATCATTAACAGTAGGGCCCAGCCTGATGAGAGCTAGTCTCTTTAACAGAATCATTAACAGTAGGGCCCAGCCTGATGAGAGCTAGTCTCTTTAACAGAATCATTAACAGTAGGGCCCAGCCTGATGAGAGCTAGTCTCTTTAACAGAATCATTAACAGTAGGGCCCAGCCTGATGAGAGCTAGTCTCTTTAACAGAATCATTAACAGTAGGGCCCAGCCTGATGAGAGCTAGTCTCTTTAACAGAATCATTAACAGTAGGGCCCAGCCTGATGAGAGCTAGTCTCTTTAACAGAATCATTAACAGTAGGGCCCAGCCTGATGAGAGCTAGTCTCTTTAACAGAATCATTAACAGTAGGGCCCAGCCTGATGAGAGCTAGTCTCTTTAACAGAATCATTAACAGTAGGGCCCAGCCTGATGTAGGGCCCAGCCTGGGCCCAGCATGAGAGCTAGTCTCTTTAACAGAATCATTAACAGTAGGGCCCAGCCTGATGTAGGGCCCAGCCTGATGAGAGCTAGTCTCTTTAACAGAATCATTAACAGTAGGGCCCAGCCTGATGTAGGGCCCAGCCTGATGAGAGCTAGTCTCTTTAACAGAATCATTAACTGTAGGGCCCAGCCTCTCTTCAAGTATGTTCTATATTTAGCCAATACCCCCTTCACCTCCTGTCTTATCTCAGTCTGAAACAGTTAGTTTATGAAATGTTCCTATCTATTTGCATTATCTGAGGCTGTACTGTCAGGCCTGTATAATACTCATTTACCAGAGTGAAGAAGATACAACGTTGAGGAATACAAAGCACTGGTGACACAATCACAGGAGAGACCGCTGTCAAATCATACCTGAGGTACACCGTTTTTCAGACTGTAATGCTTCTCCAGGAAAGAGAGGAACTTAGGGGAGGGCCTGTCGTAAGCCATCATCACTGGCTCTACCTTTTTGTGCTGAACATGGAGGGGGAAGAGACGGAGGTAAAACATAGCAATTATAACACGTCTCAACAAGCAAACAGACATTTGAAGAACAGCCTCTTGGCAACACCCTGTAATTTCTCTGCCTCAGCACACCATCACATTCCAGTCTGTGCGTTCTGCTTTTCATAGCCTGGTAAAAAAAATGAAAAAAATCAGGAATACCGTACTCAACAATGGTGAGAGCCGAGGTGTATTCATTAGTGCAAAACCGTAACAAAACAAAAAAACGTTTCACTAAAAATGTTTGTTTTGCAATGAAAAGGAGAGTTTCTTATAGGACCAATTCAGGTAGGTCCATTCCCGTTTCGTCCCGTTTGCTTCCCTTTGGTTCCTAATGAATACACCCCGGCTGTAACCAGGCTATAGTGGTCATTCCTTCAGCGTGTCATATCTAATTGAAGTCACTCAATTCAGAAAGTGATTTGAATTTAAAACATCTAAATACACTGAACAAAAATATAAACACAACATGTAAAGTGTTGGTCCCATGTTTCATGAGGTGAAATAAAAGATCCCAGAAATGTTCCAGCTTATTTCTCTCAAACGTTATGCACAAATTTGTTAATATCTCTGTTAGTGAGCCTTTGTCCTTTGCCAACATAATCCATCAACCTGACAGGTGTTGCATATCAAGAAGCTGATTAAACAGCATGATCATTACACAGGTGTACTGTCATGACGTTGGCCTGGGGGTAGGTTTATGACAGTCATAAATACCTCTTTCCCCCCTCTCTCTGTCTCTCCTTTTTCCTCTCTCTACCCTACTGATGTTACATTTGCAAACCCCTTGGTTAACATAGAGATTCTGGGAACATCAGAAGGTGGGGGGAAATGAACTATATTCTGGTAATCCGACCAATTGAACATATGCAGTGGTACTTAATGAATATGATGTCAGTTCAGTTGTCATCTGAGACATTCTCATTAATGATAAGATGACATGAACTCTACAGTGGAAAGTCTACACATCAGAGTTATCGGATTCACATGGAATTTTTATTCAATTTACATTTTTGAATATGAAATTATTCGTGATGGGATGAAATGTGATTTTAGCTTCTAAAATGTGAGATTTGGGTTTTCATAAATTAGGGCTATGCTCAATCAGTGGCCCGCCCCTGTGAAGGGACATGGGCTATAAAACTTTTCAAACACGCTCTCCTCTCCCTTCCTATATAAAGCCTGGACGACAATATAACCTCCTGTTCCGAGGACGACGGTCCGATGTCAGAATGGTTCAGATAATAACTACAGAACGAAGCCAACATCAGCGTGAGCTTTGGTTGCGAATGGTATGAACTTTGAACTCTTATTCACTACAGAAGTGATACCTCCTAGCCGTTGAGTTAGCAACAGCCTCTGCAAACGAGGTTAGGAAGGAACAGACAGAGTATCCCGTCTACCACACAACGACGTTACTACAATGTATTCAATTTACCAGCAGAGACATTCTTCAAAGGACAAAGGACTCGGTTGGGCAACACGGCCTTCCATCTACCACCAACCTACCGAAGCGCAGCTCAGAGTAAATATTTATTGCATTTTCCTTTTCCAAATGGGCGGTAATTTAGAATACATAAGATACTGTATTTACGATAGCACAGCTTCGCCCTTTGTTCCTCAGTCTTCCCGCTCTTTCACTCAAACCCAGTCCCTTTTCTTTTGTGTAACAAGCTGTCATATCTGTTCCGCCCACTGGGGACGTTTTCCTTTATGACGTAATTTGTAATCAAGTTATGATTTAATTATGTGTAATTCTGTGTGATTAGTTAGGTATTTAGTAAATAAATAATTAAACCCAATTTTGTATTGCTGATTCAAATTGTTAGCCAGGGTACGTGCAGAGAATTTACAACTTTCAGATTAGACTGAATTAAGATGAGGATTAGACAATCTCATGTCTCAGGTTTTGAGGGAGCGTGCAATTGGCATGCAGACTGCAGGAATGTCCACCAGACCTGTTGCCAGAGAATTGAATGTACATTTTTCTACCATAAGCCGCCTCCAACGTCATTTTAGAGAATTTGGTAGTAGGTCCAATCGGCCTCACAACCACAGACCATGATGGCAGTGGGGTTATGGTGTGGGCAGGCATAAACTATGGACAATGAACACAATTGCATTTTATCGATGCCAATTTGAATGCACAGAGAGGCCCATTGTCGTGCCATTCATCCGCCGCCATCACCTCATGTTTCAGCATGATAATGCACAGCCCCATGTCGCAAGGATCTTTACACAATTCCTGAAAGCTGAAAATGTCCCAGTTCTTCCATGCCCTGCATACTCTCCAGACATGCCACACAATTGAGCATGTTTGGGATGCTCCGGATCGACATGTACGACAGCATGTTCCAGTTCCTGCCTATATCCAGTAACCTCACACACCCATTGAAGAGTGGGACTATATTCCAGACCACAATCAACAGCCTGATCAACTCTATGCGAAGGAGATGTGTCATGCTGCATGAGACAAATAGTGGTCACACTACATACTGACTGGTTTTCTGATCCACGCCCCTACCTTGTGTGACCAACAGATACATATCTGTATTCCCAATCATGTGAAATCCCTAGATTTGGGTAATCCTCAACCCTGCATCAGTCCCAGGTAAACCCCAACCCTGCATCAGTCCCAGGTAAAACCCAACCCTACATCAGTCCCAGGTAATCCTCAACCCTGCATCAGTCCCAGGTAAACCTCAACCCTGCATCCGTCCCAGGTAAACCCCAACCCTGCATCAGTCCCAGGTAAACCTCAACCCTGCATCAGTCCCAGGTAAACCCCAACCCTGCATCAGTCCCAGGTAATCCTCAACCCTGCATCAGTCCCAGGTAAACCTCAACCCTGCATCCGTCCCAGGTAAACCCCAACCCTGCATCAGTCCCAGGTAAACCCCAACCCTGCATCAGTCCCAGGTAAACCCCAACCCTGCATCAGTCCCAGGTAAACCCCAACCCTGCATCAGTCCCAGGTAAAACCCAACCCTACATCAGTCCCAGGTAATCCTCAACCCTGCATCAGTCCCAGGTAAACCTCAACCCTGCATCCGTCCCAGGTAAACCCCAACCCTGCATCAGTCCCAGGTAAACCCCAACCCTGCATCAGTCCCAGGTAAACCCCAACCCTGCATCAGTCCCAGGTAAACCCCAACCCTGCATCAGTCCCAGGTAAAACCCAACCCTACATCAGTCCCAGGTAATCCTCAACCCTGCATCAGTCCCAGGTAAACCCCAACCCTGCATCAGTCCCAGGTAAACCCCAACCCTGCATCAGTCCCAGGTAAACCCCAACCCTGCATCAGTCCCAGGTAAACCCCAACCCTGCATCAGTCCCAGGTAAACCCCAACCCTGCATCAGTCCCAGGTAAACCCCAACCCTGCATCAGTCCCAGGTAAACCTCAACCCTGCATCAGTCCCAGGTAAACCCCAACCCTGCATCAGTCCCAGGTAAACCCCAACCCTGCATCAGTCCCAGGTAAACCCCAACCCTGCATCAGTCCCAGGTAAACCCCAACCCTGCATCAGTCCCAGGTAAACCCCAACCCTGCATCAGTCCCAGGTAATCCTCAACCCTGCATCAGTCCCAGGTAAACCTCAACCCTGCATCCGTCCCAGGTAAACCCCAACCCTGCATCAGTCCCAGGTAAACCCCAACACTGCATCAGTCCCAGGTAAACCCCAACCCTGCATCAGTCCCAGGTAAACCCCAACCCTGCATCAGTCCCAGGTAAACCCCAACCCTTCATCAGTCCCAGGTAAACCCCAACCCTGCATCCATCCCAGGTAAACCCCAACCCTGCATCAGTCCCAGGTAAACCCCAACCCTGCATCCGTCCCAGGTAAACCCCAACCCTTCATCAGTCCCAGGTAAACCCCAACCCTGCATCCATCCCAGGTAAACCCCAACCCTGCATCAAGGCTTGGTCTCTGTCTCACCTGCAGCATGAAGCTAAACAGCTCCAGTCCGTAGCCGTGCCTCTGAAGGTGCTCTGTCACGAAGAAATCCAAGACACACAGAGGCTCCGTCTCGACATGCGCCCCGCGCTGGTCCTAGGGAGGCATTACAATACATTCAATTCAATTCAAGTCAATTCTCAATTTAATTTAATTCAACTTGATTAATCCCCTCAGGAGCAATTACGAGTAACCATAGTGAGGGAAACTAGGACATTTGAATGAGGCTGGCACAATTCCCGTATAACCGTGTAACCGACGGTTATGGATGAACACCATTGTGAAAATAAAATACAACCGACATAACCGTTTAAAAATAAATAAAATAAATATGTTTTGTTTTTTTTGTCAAACAAACAGCTGACTGAATGATCAGCAGCAGCCCAGCACATAGAAATATAATGAATAGAACAGGCTTGGAACCTCTAACCCTGGTAATATGACTAGAATGAATAGAACAGGCTTGGAACCTCTAACCCTGGTAATATGACTAGAATGAATAGAACAGGCTTGGAACCTCTAACCATATTAATATGACTAGAATGAATAGAACAGGCTTGGAACCTCTAACCCTGGTAATATGACGAGAATGAATAGAACAGGCTTGGAACCTCTAACCATATTAATATGACTAGAATGAATAGAACAGGCTTGGAACCTCTAACCCTGGTAATATGACTGGTAAATATAATGAATAGAATCTCTAACCCTGGTCATGTGACTGGTAAATATAATGAATAGAACCTCTAACCCTGGTCATGTGACTGGTAAATATAATGAATAGAACCTCTAACCCTGGTCATGTGACTGGTAAATATAATGAATAGAACCTTGAACCCTGGTCATGTGACTGGTAAATATAATGAATAGAACCTCGAACCCTGGTCATGTGACTGGTAAATATAATGAATAGAACCTCTAACCCTGGTCATGTGACTGGTAAATATAATGAATAGAACCTCTAACCCTGGTCATGTGACTGGTAAATATAATGAATAGAACCTCTAACCCTGGTCATGTGACTGGTAAATATAATGAATAGAACCTCTAACCCTGGTCATGTGACTGGTAAATATAATGAATAGAACCTCTAACCCTGGTCATGTGACTGGTAAATATAATGAATAGAACCTCTAACCCTGGTCATGTGACTGGTAAATATAATGAATAGAACCTCTAACCCTGGTCATGTGACTGGTAAATATAATGAATAGAACCTCTAACCCTGGTCATGTGACTGGTAAACTCAAATTGGTAAAGAGGTCAATGGAAGGCCGACCGTTGAGGATAAAAGAAAGTTGGCAGATTGGCATTCAACAAATCTGATCTAACTAAAGTGGATATTTGTCAAATCCGTTAAATTCCGGGTTGGAGCGAGCGGTTGCATCCGCACTTCGGTCCGCAGGTAGTATAACTTTTCATTACATTTCATTATAGTACAACAGTTTGATTTGTCTAATCTTAGCAATTTCTTCTTAGCTAGCTACATAGCCGTCTTTGTATCAAAGATAATTGCGTAATTATCGTATTTCGTCGTCCTAACGTAGTCTACACTGCTATCTGCCCAGCAGCTAGCCAGCTAGCAAACGTCCACCGTCTACCGAATAGCAGCACTGTAGAAACTATTACACTCAACTGAACGACTTGATTAGTGTAGTGTTAGCTAGCTACATAGTTGTCTTTGCTGTCTTCGTATCCAAGATAATTGTGTAGTTTAGAGTGTGTAGTCTTAGAGTGATTATCTTAATTTACCGAGGTTAGCTAGCCAGCTATTTGTCGTCCTTAACGTAGGAGACACTGCTAGCTAGCCAACAGCTAGCCAACGTCTACTGAATAGAACTTCCGCACTCAACAACCCGGTCACATTCCGCTCGCTCCACAGGTAGTATCACATTTTCATTTCATTTCATTACAGCACAACGGTTTGATTTGTTTGATCGTAGCTAGCTACATAGCTAGCTACATAGCCGTCTTTGTATCAAAGATAATTGTGTAGTCTAGAGCGATTTTCTAGGTTAGCTAGCCAGCTATTGTCGTTCTTTTAACGCAACGTAACGTAATCAACACTGCTAGCTAGCCAGCTAGCCCCGAATAGCAGCACTGTAGAAACTATTACACTCAACGGAACAACTTGATTAGTGTAGTGTCAACAACGCAGCCACTGCCAGCTAGCCTACAAAGTCAACAACGCAGCCACTGCCAGCTAGCCTACTTCAGCAGTACTGTATCATTTTAATCATTTTAGTCAATAAGATTCTTGCTACGTAAGCTTAACTTTCTGAACATTCGAGACGTGTAGTCCACTTGTCATTCCAATCTCCTTGCATTAGCGTAGCCTCTTCTGTAGCCTGTCAACTATGTGTCTGTCTATCCCTGTTCTCTCCTCTCTGCACAGACCATACAAACGCTCCACACCGCGTGGCCGCGGCCACCCTAATCTGGTGGTCCCAGCGCGCACGACCCACGTGGAGTTCCAGGTCTCCGGTAGCCTCTGGAACTGCCGATCTGCGGCCAACAAGGCAGAGTTCATCTCAGCCTATGCCTTCCTCCAGTCCCTCGACTTCTTGGCACTGACGGAAACATGGATCACCACAGATAACACTGCTACTCCTACTGCTCTCTCTTCGTCCGCCCACGTCTTCTCGCACACCCCGAGAGCTTCTGGTCAGCGGGGTGGTGGCACCAGGATCCTCATCTCTCCCAAGTGGTCATTCTCTCTTTCTCCCCTTACCCGTCTATCGCCTCCTTTGAATTCCATGCTGTCACAGTTACCAGCCCTTTCAAGCTTAACATCCTTATCATTTATCGCCCTCCAGGTCCCCTCGGAGAGTTCATCAATGAGCTTGATGCCTTGATAAGCTCCTTTACTGAGGACGGCTCACCTCTCACAGTTCTGGGCGACTTTAACCTCCCCACGTCTACCTTTGACTCATTCCTCTCTGCCTCCTTCTTTCCACTCCTCTCCTCTTTGACCTCACCCTCTCACCTTCCCCCTACTCACAAGGCAGGCAATACGCTCGACCTCATCTTTACTAGATGCTGTTCTTCCACTAACCTCATTGCAACTCCCCTCCAAGTCTCCGACCACTACCTTGTATCCTTTTCCCTCTCGCTCTCATCCAACACTTCCCACACTGCCCCTACTCGGATGGTATCGCGCCGTCCCAACCTTCGCTCTCTCTCTCCCCCGCTACTCTCTCCTCTTCCATCCTATCATCTCTTCCCTCTGCTCAAACCTTCTCCAACCTATCTCCTGATTCTGCCTCCTCAACCCTCCTCTCCTCCCTTTCTGCATCCTTTGACTCTCTATGTCCCCTATCCTCCAGGCCGGCTCGGTCCTCCCCTCCCGCTCCGTGGCTCGACGACTCATTGCGAGCTCACAGAACAGGGCTCCGGGCAGCCGAGCGGAAATGAAGGAAAACTCGCCTCCCTGCGGACCTGGCATCCTTTCACTCCCTCCTCTCTACATTTTCCTCCTGTCTCTGCTGCTAAAGCCACTTTCTACCACTCTAAATTCCAAGCATCTGCCTCTAACCCTAGGAAGCTCTTTGCCACCTTCTCCTCCCTCCTGAATCCTCCTCCCCCTCCCCCCCCTCCTCCCTCTCTGCAGATGACTTCGTCAACCATTTTGAAAAGAAGGTGGACGACATCCGATCCTCGTTTGCTAAGTCAAACGACACCGCTGGTTCTGCTCACACTGCCCTACCCTGTGCTCTGACCTCTTTCTCCCCTCTCTCTCCAGATGAAATCTCGCGTCTTGTGACGGCCGGCCGCCCAACAACCTGCCCGCTTGACCCTATCCCCTCCTCTCTTCTCCAGACCATTTCCGGAGACCTTCTCCCTTACCTCACCTCGCTCATCAACTCATCCCTGACCGCTGGCTACGTCCCTTCCGTCTTCAAGAGAGCGAGAGTTGCACCCCTTCTGAAAAAACCTACACTCGATCCCTCCGATGTCAACAACTACAGACCAGTATCCCTTCTTTCTTTTCACTCCAAAACTCTTGAACGTGCCGTCCTTGGCCAGCTCTCCCGCTATCTCTCTCAGAATGACCTTCTTGATCCAAATCAGTCAGGTTTCAAGACTAGTCATTCAACTGAGACTGCTCTTCTCTGTATCACCGAGGCGCTCCGCACTGCTAAAGCTAACTCTCTCTCCTCTGCTCTCATCCTTCTAGACCTATCGGCTGCCTTCGATACTGTGAACCATCAGATCCTCCTCTCGACCCTCTCCGAGTTGGGCATCTCCAGCGCGGCCCACGCTTGGATTGCTTCCTACCTGACAGGTCGCTCCTACCAGGTGGCGTGGCGAGAATCTGTCTCCTCACCACGCGCTCTCACCACTGGTGTCCCCCAGGGCTCTGTTCTAGGCCCTCTCCTATTCTCGCTATACACCAAGTCACTTGGCTCTGTCATAACCTCACATGGTCTCTCCTATCATTGCTATGCAGACGACACACAATTAATCTTCTCCTTTCCCCCTTCTGATGACCAGGTGGCGAATCGCATCTCTGCATGTCTGGCAGACATATCAGTGTGGATGACGGATCACCACCTCAAGCTGAACCTCGGCAAGACGGAGCTGCTCTTCCTCCCAGGGAAGGACTGCCCGTTCCATGATCTCGCCATCACGGTTGACAACTCCATTGTGTCCTCCTCCCAGAGCGCTAAGAACCTTGGCGTGATCCTGGACAACACCCTGTCGTTCTCAACTAACATCAAGGCGGTGGCCCGTTCCTGTAGGTTCATGCTCTACAACATCCGCAGAGTACGACCCTGCCTCACACAGGAAGCGGCGCAGGTCCTAATCCAGGCACTTGTCATCTCCCGTCTGGATTACTGCAACTCGCTGTTGGCTGGGCTCCCTGCCTGTGCCATTAAACCCCTACAACTCATCCAGAACGCCGCAGCCCGTCTGGTGTTCAACCTTCCCAAGTTCTCTCACGTCACCCCGCTCCTCCGCTCTCTCCACTGGCTTCCAGTTGAAGCTCGCATCCGCTACAAGACCATGGTGCTTGCCTACGGAGCTGTGAGGGGAACGGCACCTCAGTACCTCCAGGCTCTGATCAGGCCCTACACCCAAACAAGGGCACTGCGTTCATCCACCTCTGGCCTGCTCGCCTCCCTACCACTGAGGAAGTACAGTTCCCGCTCAGCCCAGTCAAAACTGTTCGCTGCTCTGGCCCCCAATGGTGGAACAAACTCCCTCACGACGCCAGGACAGCGGAGTCAATCACCACCTTCCGGAAACACCTGAAACCCCACCTCTTTAAGGAATACCTAGGATAGGATAAAGTAATCCTACTCACCCCCCTTAAAAGATTTGGATGCACTATTGTAAAGTGGCTGTTCCACTGGATGTCATAAGGTGAATGCACCAATTTGTAAGTCGCTCTGGATAAGAGCGTCTGCTAAATGACTTAAATGTAAATGTAAATGTCATGATTGATGTATTGTAACAGGCACATAATGTGGTTAATAAAGTCTGGATTTGTGTAAATATCTGGCTGTTTTCACTGCATTACATTTAGAAGTTTACCCTTTTTTCATGTTTAGAATAAGTTACTGCTAAATGCTAACTCCTGTTCGTATAAACTGGTAGCATAGCTAGCGTACAAAGCTCAGTGGTTGATAGTCATAGTCGTTTTTTAACTGTTATGCAGTTAATTGGTGACGATGACTTGGACACGTATTGGGGTTGACATCCATACAAGCATTATACTCTGATTTTAACCTCAACATAGTGTGAAATACACATACTGTATAAACAATAGCCTAAATGTAGGCTAATTTTGAGGATTGAGGATGGTTTCTATTGTATTGGTCGATTTCCATTGACATCTTTATCACACCTATGGCTAGGTTAAAGAAGGGGAAGTAAATAAATCATTCCCATGTGGAAGCGTTTGAAAATAAACAGATTCATGGGATCAGTGCCATTGGCTGGATTCTCCAGGATTAGCATTGGAAACCTGACCAGCGGTCGGGAAAAGCAGTTTCTATAACATCTCATTTAATAGAATGACAGTTATGCCATATCTTAGTAGTTAGCTGAAATTCTCTCAACAATCGTGTTAATTCTCTGGTTTACTCCGATGGGTACACCCCCAATGGCCTCCAGTCCACCCACTATACCAGCTATGACTTGAATGGGGACACCTGTTCTATTCATTCTATTTATACCAAACAAAAATATAAAAACGCAACATGGAACAATTTCAAATATTTTACTGAGTAACACTACATTTCAGGAAATCAAGTCAATTGAAATAAATTCACGAGGCCCTACTCTATGGAGTAGGGCAGTGGTGCAGCCATGGGTGGGCCTGGTTGGGCATAGGCCCACCCACGGGGGAGCCAGGCCCGGCCAATCAGAATGAGTTTTTCCCCACAAAACGGCTTATTACAGACAGATATACTCCTCAGCACTCCCACCCCAGACGATCCCACAGGTGAAGAAGCCAGATGGGGGTCCTGGGCTGGCGTGGTTACACGGTTGTGAGGTTTGTTGGACACACAGCCAAATTCTTTAAAATGACATTGAACTAAGCTTAAAGTTTTAAAAAATGAACATTAAATTATCTGGCAACAGCTCTGGTGGACCTTCCTGCAGTCTACATGCCAA
This sequence comes from Oncorhynchus keta, assembly GCF_023373465.1. Classification (NCBI taxonomy): domain Eukaryota; kingdom Metazoa; phylum Chordata; class Actinopteri; order Salmoniformes; family Salmonidae; genus Oncorhynchus; species Oncorhynchus keta. The sequence continues at coordinate 38,269,500 of NC_068440.1, read as the reverse complement.
TTGTACGATCCCTCAAAAGTTGAGACATCTGTTGCATTTTTGTTGTGTGGGCAAAACACGGCACATTTTTAAAATGGGCTTTTATTGTCCCCAGCACAAGGTGCACATGTGTAATTATCATGCTGTTTAATCAGCTTATTGATATGCAACACCTGTCAAGTGGCTTTAATTACCTTGGCAAAGGAGAAATGCTCACTAACTGGGATATAAACAAATCTGTGCACAACATTTGAGAGAAATAACATTTCTGGTATTTTTTTTGTTCAGCTCATGAAAGATGGGACAAACACTTTACATGTTGCTTTTTATATTTTTGTTCAGTGTATATGGCAGCACATGCAGTCAGGAGCAGAGAAGATGTGCTTTAATTAAAATGTTTTTGCTATAATGGTTATTACGGTGAACAAGGCCATTTGGCTGGCCAATTCCCGGCATCCAAAATCCCATGACCGTCACAGCCCTACATTCGAATGAGCTGAAACCTCCTGTTACTACTGAAATGTTGCAAACAGGGAACACACTTTTGCATTAATAGGAACAAACGCTCGCATATGTTGCATTAAAAACATTGTGGGAATACACAAGTAAAGAAAGTGGGACTCACAAGCAGAAATAACTTCTTACAGCCAACCTTTAGAAAACCCACTGCCAGTCCCTTTCCTCTGTGTGCGTGGGGGAGAAAGAGAGAGAGAGGGGGGAGTGTTACAGTCAAGCTGCTACATTGGGAAGCGAGAGGAGGGTTGAAATCACAAAATGATTAACCTAGTTTTCCATTTGAGTGAATTCCACTGAGAGAAACCAGAACCAGTATAGTGTTGGTTTCAGCACCACACCGTTTCTTAACTTGGCAAACCACTAACACTGTGCCTCCTTTGTGACCTCACAACTCATAACAAGAAAGAAAGAAAGAAAGAAAGAAAGAAAGAAAGAAAGAAAGAAAGAAAGACAGACAGACAGACAGACAGACAGACAGACAGACAGACAGACAGACAGACAGACAGACAGACAGACAGACAGACAGACAGAGTGAAAGACAGAGTGAAAGACAGACAGACAGACAGAGTGAAAGACAGAGTGAAAGACAGACACAGACAGACAGACAGACACAGACAGACAGACAGACAGACAGACAGACAGACAGACAGACAGACAGACAGACAGACAGACAGACAGACAGACAGACAGACAGAGACAGACAGAGTGAATAACAGACAGACAGACAGACAGACAGACAGACAGACAGACAGACAGACAGACAGACAGACAGACAGATGTGACAGACAGACAGACAGACAGACAGACAGAGTGAATAACAGACAGACAGACAGACAGACAGACAGACAGACAGACAGACAGACAGACAGACAGAGTGAATAACAGACAGACAGACAGACAGACAGACAGACAGACAGACAGACAGACAGACAGACAGAGTGAATAACAGACAGACAGACAGACAGACAGACAGACAGACAGACAGACAGACAGACAGACAGACAGACAGACAGACAGACAGACAGACAGACAGACAGATGTGACAGACAGACAGACAGACAGACAGACAGACAGACAGACAGACAGACAGACAGACAGACAGACAGAGTGAATAACAGACAGACAGACAGACAGACAGACAGACAGACAGACAGACAGACAGACAGACAGACAGACAGAGTGAATAACAGACAGACAGACAGACAGACAGACAGACAGACAGACAGACAGAATAACAGACAGACAGACAGACAGACAGACAGAGTGAATAACAGACAGACAGACAGACAGACAGACAGACAGACAGACAGACAGACAGACAGACAGACAGACAGACAGAGTGAATAACAGACAGACAGACAGACAGACAGACAGACAGACAGACAGACAGACAGACAGACAGACAGATGTGACAGACAGACAGACAGACAGACAGACAGACAGAGTGAATAACAGACAGACAGACAGACAGACAGACAGACAGACAGACAGACAGACAGACAGATGTGACAGCTGTGACAGACAGACAGACAGACAGACAGACAGACAGACAGACAGATGTGACAGCTGTGACAGACAGACAGACAGACAGACAGATGTGACAGACAGACAGACAGACAGACAGACAGACAGACAGACAGACAGACAGACAGACAGACAGAGTGAATAACAGACAGACAGACAGACAGACAGACAGACAGACAGACAGACAGACAGACAGACAGACAGACAGACAGACAGACAGAGAAGGACTTCTTGAAGGACTTCCAAAAAGAGGTTTGAAACAGATGTGTGTCTCATTGTGTCTCATTGTGTCTCATGCTGGACAAAATGTCCTCAATTAGTAGAGGATTACATGTTCTAATCTAATCTGTGACGGGGAGTGAGGAGTTAAGAGGCTTTTCCCATTCTAGTGATACTATTTCTATGTTCTAGAAAAAGGATAGAAACCAGGAGCTGTTCTGTGATGATGAGTGAGATAGATAGGCAGGCAGGTAGGTAGGGGTACCCGTTGCTTTCTCGGTCTTTCAGCAGGTAGAGATGGTGCTTGTTGGTCTGCAGCTTTGATGCACTTGTGATTGGTGCTGTCAAGTATTGGGCCTGGGGAAAGACAATACAGTGAATGAAACTCGGGCCTACGGCAACACAAATATAGGCTGTAGCGCACACGCACACACCTTGGCTGAGGCTCTTCCAAGTTCATCAATTACTGCTGCAATTAGAGATTGAGGATCTGACCTACATTAAAGAATAAAAGAACAGTAAAAAGAGGAGAAAGGTGAAGAGAGGGAGGTTTGATTCATGTCACACTAACAGTAAAATATCTATTGATCTTGTGTGTATTCAAGGTCTATTCATGTATTGGTCAAATGTGGTAGCCTAGTGTTTCAAACTGCTCAGTGATCTTCTATCCAAAATAGTAAACACTTAAGAATATAATGTAGGTTTACATATAGACTTTTTTTTCTGTCAGCTTTAATTAAGAACTGTCACTTTGCATTTTGTTTTGCAAACCGAGGAAGGGATTGAATGATTGTCAATACACAGACGTCATGCACAACTGTATTTGGTTGAAGCTCTCCGCAGTCATGCTGTAAATGGACATCACATGTAACCAGAGATGGTAAACTTAACGGCGAATGTCCCGAATGAAAAGCTGTTCGTTCTGGCTGCAGAAAACGACAGAAAACGAATAGAATAACGTTACCTTCCCAGCGATTTTGTAAATGCAATCAGGTTTTGATCCAAAACTGTAATCCTTTCAGGGAAAATGTGGTTTACATCAACAGTGGTTTCCATATTCCTTTAAAAAAAAAAGTCGTCTCTCGTAGTATAAAATCAGTGCTCCTGCATGTGTTTTATTGTTTGCTAAACGTGCAGCCAGCGAGAGGTTTAACAATAACACTGTTGGCAAAGCTAGCTAGCAACCTCGTCCCTTACAGATAGAAAAACATTGGACACTGATTTTACAGTCACTTAACTATGTTATCATTGAGCTACAATAACTAGCTACAGTATCAAAACGGTCCGGCCATGTAGTGGTAATATTGTATCAATACTATACCCCGGTAACCCGATAATACCATTATACAACAACAAAAACACGGATCTTTATAAAAGCGTTAGCCCACTAAACTTTCAAAAACTTACAAAAACTCAAGTAAATAAACAATGACATAAAATAAAAACTTTAAATGCCCATATTGCACATCTTATCAGTTCGTGTAAAACAGCCACGATGAGCCTGAATAATCTATCATCTGTACATTTATCCACTGCCCTCCGGTGAACGGGTCCGGGCTGTCGCTGTTCAGTTCGATTTGGTTGTTAGGAAAGCAAAGGAGGCTCATGAACGCGCCCAGATGGCTCATGAACGCGCAGAGGGGGCTCATGAACGCGCCGAGTGGGCTCACGAATGCGCAAAAGAGGCTCATCAACGCACCAATGTGGCTCATGAACGCGCCAATGTGGCTCATGAACGCTCCCAGAGCCCTTGAATGCGCGCAACCTGTCCTCTATCTCTGTCATCAGGGATCTCTGCAAGAAAGAAGACTGCTGTTATTCTAATCAAATCAAATCAAAGTTTATTTGTGACGTGCGCCGAATACAACAGGTACCTTATAGTGCAATGCTTACTTACAGGCTCTAACCAACAGTGCAAAAAAGGTATTAGGTGAACAATAGGTAAGTAAAGAAATAAAACAACAGTAAAAATACAAGCTATTTACAGTAGTGAGGCTATTAAAGTAGCAAGGCTACATACAGACACCGGTTGGTCAGGCTGATTGAGGTAGTATGTACATGTAAATATGATTAGTGACTATGCATATATGATAAACAGAGAGTAGCAGTAGTGTAAAAAGAGGGGTTGGAGGGTCACACAATGCAAATAGTCCAGGTAGCCATTTGATTACTTGTTCAGGAGTCTTATGGCTTGGGGGTAAAAACTGTTGAGAAGCCTTTTTGTCCTAGACTTGGCACTCCGGTACCGCTTGCCATGCGGTAGTAGAGAGGACAGTCTATGACTGGGGTGGCTGGGGTCTTTGACAATTTTTAGGGCCTTCCTCTGGCACCGCCTGGTGTAGAGGTCCTGGATGGCAGGCAGCTTGGCCCCAGTGATGTACTGGGCCGTACGTACTACCCTCTGTAGTGCTTTGCGGTCGGAGGCTGAGCAGTTGCCGTACCAGGCAGTGATGCAACCAGTCAGGATGGTCTCGATGTTGCAGCTGTAGAACCTTTCGAGGATTTGAGGACCCATGCCAAATCTTTTTAGTTTCCTGAGGGGGAATAGGCTTTGTCGTGCCCTCTTCACGACTGTCTTGGTATGTTTGGACCATTCTAGTTTGTTGTTGATGTGGACACCAAGGAATTTGAAGCTCTCAACCTGCACCACTACAGCCCCGTCGATGAGAATGGGGACGTGCTCGGTCCTTCTTTTCCTGTAGTCCACAATCATCTCCTTAGTCTTGGTTACGTTGAGGGAGAGGTTGTTATTCTGGCACCACCCGGCCAGGTCTCTGACCTCCTCCCTATAAACTGTAGGCTAAGGGGATTTGGGGATTTGAACTTGCAACCTTTCGGTTACTAGTCCAACGCTCTAACCTAAATATGCAAACTTGTGTGTGAGTAGCGAGGTTTCCATCCAATTTGCAACAGATTTTCATGCGAATATTCTAAAATCGTCAATAATAAATAAATAAGAACTATATGTGCATTTTCCCACCAGAGATGTGTTTCCATTAAACAGACTTTTTACCAGTGGTGGAAAAATATCCAAATATCATACTTGAGTAAAAGTAAAGATACCTTAGAAAAGTCACCCAGTAAAATTCTACTTGAGTCAAAGTCTAAAAGTATTTGGTTTTAAATATACATAGGTATCAAAAGTTAAAGTATAACTCATTTCAAATTCCTTATATCAAGCAAACCAGACGGCGCCAATTTTGTATTTTTATTCACGCATAGCAAGGGGGCACGCTCCAACACTCAGACATCATTTGCAAAGAAGGATGTGTTTAGTGACTCCGCCAATATCAGAGGCAGTAGGGATGACCAAGGGTGTACGGTATTGAGTGGGAAAATGTACGGATTAAAAAGTACATCATTTTCTTTAGGAATGTGGTAAAGTATAAATTGTCAAAAAATATAAATAGTAAAGTACAGATACTCCCCCTAAAAAAATGACTTAAGTAGTACTTTCAAGTATTTTTACTTAAGTACTTTACACCACTGCTTTTTACGGATAAAAGGATGTGCGTGATGAGGCAGCAGTGCTCATAAAAATAACCTTTGCCATTAATTTCCCATGTACCGAATGAAAAATACTAGTTAAATAGGTTTCCATCGCATTTTTAAAACTGTTGCGTTGCATTATATAGCAAATGTGCGCACGTTGGTCTTAGCGCATGCGCTCTAGCCAACAGCTCGTAGATGTATTGCTGGTAGGCTACTTAAATTATGAGATTATTATGGATAAGAGCGATAAAACCATCGATCATCATGTCACCAGAATAAATCCATCGATATTTATTGAAATGGAGCATCAAGCTCATCACCTTGCACATGCACCACAATTTATTTCATCTGTAGCCTAGTAAACTGCATTCTTTTTCGAGTCGTAGTTGGAGGATCACACAACATATCGCGTGGCTCCACGTTTACTTCGATATGATGGTTATTTCCACAGGCATTTCTTGCATAAATAATTTTAACGACACAAAAAAAGATCCCACCATGGAACGAATGAACAAATTGTCTGTCGGCATTTATAAAATTGTTCCGGCATTTCATGTTTCAGTCAACCGTGTCTTGATTTTTTTTAATGCGTCAGGTAATTAATCCACATAAAATGGTTGGATGGAAATGTGGTTAGTGTCATCAACTCACATTTGGGCATAATTCAGATGACGACTGCAGAGAAAATGAATTCTAAATGTCTATCTAGAAAAAGGATTATAATTACTCGTACAAAACTAAAACATTAAGTCAGTTGTTTCTAATTTTGGAATTCACAGAATTGCAATAGTTAGGTGAAACTGAAAAGCAGCAAGCTATATTAGGATGTGAGGTGTTGTTCAAATTGATATTTCAAAAGCTAACATCAACATATCCACAAATGTAAGAATCAAAGGTAAGATCAAATAACTGAAATCGAGCCTATAAACCTACACATCATAACTCTCCTTCAGCTGAAATTGTGTGGGAATGTTACACTTGTGTGGACATGTTACACTTGTGTGGGCATGTTACACTTGTGTGGACATGTTACACTTGTGTGGACATGTTACACTTGTGTGGTCCTTCTGTAGCTCAGTTGGTAGAGCATGGCGCTTGTAACGCCAGGGTAGTGGGTTCGATTCCCGGGACCACCCATACGTAGAATGTATGCACACATGACTGTAAGTCGCTTTGGATAAAAGCATCTGCTAAATGGCATATATTATTATATATTATGTTACACACGTTTGCAATGACAGTAGGCCAGTCATTTCTAAATAAGAATTTGTTCTTTAATAACTGACTTGCTTAGTTTAAATTATGGTTAAATAATTTGTTTAAATAACAGATATGACCACAAGTTGGGGCTAAATGTAGAGAAGTTGTGAGTCATTGATAAGGTGGGGCTACAAGTAGATAAGTTCTGGGTCATTCACAACCATGTGGTTCTATTCTATCTCACTTCCATCAATGGCATTTTCAACAGTTAGGCCTTTCAACTGTTTGACTATGTATATTACCATTATATTTGTTGTCATTTAAACTACATTTCATTGTATGAATTTACAGATGCAACTGGTGCCAAGCGATACAGTATCTCAGAGGGAGATTGAATGAGAGATTGACTAAAATGCGATCCTTATCACTTGCCACTCACCCAACCCCCCCCCAACACCAGTAGCGTAATGGTTCCAAAAGCCTGGAAGGAAAGGAAACCACAGTTTCACTTAGTCAGAGCTCTGAATGCCCCTTTTCCTCCCTCTCTCTCTTTAGCTGGTATGTTTCACCTTTAATGGTCACACCTGTGACCACCTTCCTCTCACTTATAATCTCCTTTCTCACTTCCTCCTTTCTCTCCCACGTATATTCTTTCTACCCTTTCTCAATAATACACAGTCATATATATATATATATATATTATTTTTTTTCCTATGATACTGAGCTTCGGGGCAGGAAGGGCTTATTGCATCATTCTCAAACCAATACTAAACGCCTCCACTACACCGACAGCATTATGATCTGGATATGTACGCGACAAAAGTTAAACATTCACACATTCCTGCTATCTTACCGTTTGAAGCTTATGTTGGATAAATCCGATTTATGCATCACCCAGAACGCACTGCAACTGCCTCTGCAACGCAATGGTGCAAGGCAAACCCAGCGTATCATTGGAAATTAATGTAATTCTTGTGTACTAAAAATGTAATTACGCTGTCCGTGTGATCGAAGCATAAAACCAATAGAAATGGGGGTGCCAAGACTCCACAACAGTGACTGTTCCTTCTTCTCGATATTTCACAGAAGCAATGTTTGATGTCCAAATATCTTATTGTCTAGAATGGCCTTCCATCTTTCAAATCCCCCTTTTTGGTTTAATGCGGTTGTAGGTTTTACTTCCCTGTATTAAGGTCAAGTCTTCTTCGTGGTATTTTTCAGCTAATAAAGTGACTTTCACGTGATACTGACGAAAACTTTCTTACTTCGGTCTTTGGAAATACCTTTAATATCATCTTTGAATGTTTCACATGATATGGGAATGTTTCTGGATTCATTATTTCTTTTGCTATCAATGTTATCAGTGTTGAGGCTATGATCATCTGACAGTTATGTACAGTACATGATTTTAAGACCAACGTTTAAAGCTCTGATGGTTAAAGTTGAAATTGAATCAAAGCTGATAGGTAAAAAGATGGGACTTCCCCTGGACCTTATGTGAATCTCTCTCTCTCTCTCTCTCTCTCTCTCTCTCTCTCTCTCTCTGTCTCTCTCTGTCTCTCTCTCTCTCTCTCTCTCTCTCTCTCTCTCTCTTTCTCTCTCTCTGTCTCTCTGTCTCTCTCTCTCTGTCTGTCTCTCTCTCTCTGTCTCTCTCTGTCTCTCGCTCTCTCTCTCTCTCTCTCTCTCTGTCTCTCGCTCTCTCTCTCTCTCTCTCACTCTCTCTGTCTCTCTCTGTCTCTCTCTCTCTCTCTCTCTCTCTCTCTCTCTCTCTCTCTGTCTCTCTCTCTCTCTCTCTCTCTCTCTCTCTCTCTCTCTCTCTCTCTCTCTCTCTCTCTGTCTCTCTCTGTCTCTCTCTCTCTCTCTGTCTCTCTCTGTCTCTCTCTCTCTCTCTCTCTCTCTCTCTCTCTCTCTCTGTCTCTCTCTCTCTCTCTCTGTCTCTCTCTCTGTCTCTCTCTGTCTCTCTCTCTCTCTCTCTGTCTTTCTCTCTCTCTCTCTCTCTCTCTCTCTCTCTCTCATCAAATCAGTCACCAAGAAATGCCCCACTTTCAGCCCCTTTCTGGTGAAGCTCACCTCCTCAGTGTGTAAACACCTCCGCAGTGTTCCAGTGGTGGCCTTGATGTGGTCCGTATGTAGTAATACCACACAGTGCAATGATGCATTACTACACTCCACTGAACTGGAAATGAATCCACACCGTGCATCTGTACTAGATTTGGCCCCTCACAGGCCCTGTACTACAACTATAATGTAGGCCTACAACACATTACACACAGTGGTTGTAATACAACATATCATTTTTTTTTGTGGAATAATAGTGTCTCCACAATGCTTATATAATCTTCTTCTTTTTTTTTTTGCAGAAAAAAACTTTATGTTTTATCACAACTGTTATGCCAAATGCGTTGTACATCAATTGTAGAAGTGGAATGTCTAAAGGGGGCCAATGTCTATGCACTACTAAGCGCTGTGCTGTGTGAATGACAGCGCCCCCATTCACCCACGGATAAACAAGCTGCGGTGGGAGAGGATAGAGAGAACGACGTGAATAAGACGTGGGAAGGTGTTTGTTAGTCCTCTTTCTCATCAACTGATAATTCTGTTGACACAAGAGTAGGAAAATGTGTTTTACGACAGTGGACTGTAAAGTAAACGTGGGGGAACTACTCCGACTATTCATAATGGAAGTGTCAAATAATTATAATAATTATCCAATATGTCAAATGCCTCTTTTCAAAAGGTAGATGAAGAGACTGACAAACAAAACAACAACAACAACATTCACCGTCTCGGAATGAGATGCCAGGTGAAACACATCGGTTAAATCCCCCAAAAAACGGCACCCTATTCACCTTTCACAGATGTAGGATCTTGTGGCTGATAATTGTCCTGGGCCGGAGTAAATGCAGATGAGCTTCGTGATTGACATGAATTCACTGAAAACCCACACTGACACATTAAATTAACATTATGGCTCTTTTCATGTAGCCTACTTTTTGGCCAGCTAATAGCCTAACCATCGATCATGCAACATTATGGGACAAAATGTTCAAATCCTTTTGCTGCAGTATTATATATAGTATATACCAGTCAAAAGTTTGGACACACTTACTCATTCAAGGGTTTTTCTGTATTTTTACTATTTTCTATTTTGTAGAATAATAGTGAAGACATCAACAGTATGAAATAACACATGTAGTAGTAGTAACCAAAAAAGTGTTAAACAAATCAAAATGTATTTTATATTTGAGATTCTTCAAAGTAGCCACCCTTTGCCTTGATGATAGCTTTGCACACTATTGGCATTCTCTCAACCAGCTTCACCTGGAATGTTTTCCAACATTTTTGAAGGCGTTCCCACATATGCTGAGCACTTGTTGGCTGCTCTTCCTCCACTGCGGTCCAACTCATCCCAAACCATCTCAATTGGGTTGAGGCCAGGTGATTGTGGAGGCCAGGTCATCTTATACAGCACTCCATCACTCTCCTTCTTTGTCACATAGCCCTTACACAGCCTGGAGGTGTATTGGGTCATTGTCCTGTTGAAAAACAAATGATAGTCCCACTAAGCGCAAACCAGTTGGGATGGCGTATCGCTGCAGAATGCTGTGGTAACCATGCTGGTTAAGTGTACCTTGAATTCTAAATAGATCACTGACAGTGTCACTAGCAAAGGACCCCCACACCATCACACCTCCTCCTCCATGCTTCACAATGGGAACCACACATGCGGAGATCATCAGTTCACCTACTCTGCATCTCACAAAGACATCACACCACCTCCTCCATGCTTCACTGTGGGAACCACACATGCGGAGATCATCCGTTCACCTACTCTGCATCTCACAACGACATCACACCTCCTCCTCCATGCTTCACAGTGGGAACCACACAACCAAATATCTAATGTCCATTGGTCTAATGTCCATTGGTCTAATGTCCATTGGTCTAATGTCCATTGCTCGTGTTTCTTGGCCCAAACAAGTCTCTTCTTATTTTTTGTGTCCTTTAGTAGTGGTTTCTTTGCAGCAATTCAACTATGAAGACCTGATTCACACAGTCTCCTCTGAACAGTTGATGTTGAGATGTGTCTGTTACTTGAACTCTGTGAAGCATTTATTTGGGCTGCAATTTCTGAGGCTGGTAACTCTAATGAACTTATCCTCTGCAGCAGAGGTAACTCTGGGTCTTCCTTTCCTGTGACGGTCCTCATGAGAGCCAGTTTCATCACAGCACTTGATGGTTTTTGCGGCTGCACTTGAAGAAACATTCAATGTTATTGACATTTTTCGAATTGACCTTCATGTCTTAAAGTAATGATGGACCGTCGTTTCTCTTTCCTTATTTGAGCTGTTCTTGATATAATGTGTGTGCGTGTGCGTGTGTGTGCGTGCGTGCGTGCGTGCATGCGTGTGCGTGCGTGCGTGTGTGTGTGTGTCATCTTATTACTCATGCTGGACCAGTCACCATCAGGTGTTTTGAACCTAGACAGAAAGTGTTGTAATTACAAAGCTTTAATGTGTTTTCTAGGGCTCTTAACTCTGTTGATCCACCTCAACCCATACTTTAATAAATACTTATCTGTTGAGTGTCTGTTTACTAAATTGTTCATTTCGTGTGTAAATCTGTTAACTTATTTGTTGTTGTTGTTGTTGTTGTTGTTGTTGTTGTTGTTGTTGTTGTCATCAAACAGTCTAATTTTATTTAGCCAGTTGAATGAATGACTAATGTAAATGAATATTAGTTTCTGTTAGTGTCATGACCGTCAGAAGAAGCGTACCAAGGTGCCGCGCTGGTGAGCGTACATTTTCCTCTTTATTTTGGAATGACGCCAACAAAACAAGCACCCAAACGAGCAACAACCGTGACGCTTACAGCGCTTTAGTGCTACAAACAACGTTAACTACCCACACAGAAAGGAGGGCAAAAGGGCCACCTAAGTATGATTCCCAATCAGAGACAACGATAGACAGCTGTCCCTGATTGAGAACCATACCCGGCCAAAACATAGAAATAAAGAAACATAGAAAACAAAACATAGAATGCCCACCCCACATCACACCCTGACCTAACCAAATAGAGAAATAAAACGTCTCTCTAAGGTCAGGGCGTGACAGATTGTAGTTCTGGGATTTATATGGGATGTTTGTTGTTACTTGTTTCCATAATGTGTGTGACATAATGTTGCCCCTTCATTATTAGTACTTATCTATTCAAATATCCTCACGCTCAAAATAAGGAAGCGCTAAATATAGCCGCTCAGTCATAGGCAAATCCCTAGAATGTCAACATGCCATACAGTACACTGGCTACAAATATACTCCCACACGGCTCTGTAGTTGTTAAGTAATGTCGATGACATCACCTACTTCCAAACCCCCTGTCTAGTGTGAGAAATCCTGTGCTTCAGAGGCTAGTCAGACACTAACTCACTTAGGGATATTATTGGTGAATCGGTAACATCCGCACAGACTGAGTAAATGTGTCACAAAGTTACAAATATGTTAGTCCATTGTTAGTCCATTGATATGTGTGAATGTACAGGGAACCCAGCTACATTTTGGAAAGCTGTTAAATCACTGAAGGCGTGTGTCTCCTCTTCTCTCTCTTCCCAAGACATTCATTTAGATTCTGGTCCTATTACTGACAAAATTGATATCATTCATGCATTTAATAACCATTTTATCTCCGCGGGCTTGATATTTGAATGTATTTCAAAGCCAGCTCTTGAAAAAAATAAGTAGTTTGGATGTAGATGGTGAAACACTATTGAATGATACTGAAAATGCTGGTCAGGAGTTTTCTTTTTGGAAATTCACAGATGATGAGGTCCTGGATGCTTTTTTTTTTTTTTCAATCCCCAGGGGCTGATCATTTTGAGCCTGGTCTACCTATGTGCTGGCTTATTGCTGGCTCGGTAGCCCACATTTTTTATTTAACATTGTTATCAGGAAGTGCTCCAAAAGCATGGAAATCCGTGTATGTGCTGCCACTCCATAAGGGTGGGGTTACAAAGGATCTTGACAACTATCGCCCCATAAGGGTGGGGTTACAAAGGATCTTGACAACTATCGCCCCATAAGGGTGAGGGTACAAAGGATCTTGACAACTATCGCCCCATAAGGGTGGGGATACAAAGGATCTTGACAACTATCGCCCCATAAGGGTGAGGGTACAAAGGATCTTGACAACTATCGCCCCATAAGGGTGGGGATACAAAGGATCTTGACAACTATCGCCCCATAAGGGTGGGGATACAAAGGATCTTGACAACTATCGCCCCATAAGGGTGAGGGTACAAAGGATCTTGACAACTATCGCCCCATAAGGGTGAGGGTACAAAGGATCTTGACAACTATCGCCCCATAAGGGTGGGGATACAAAGGATCTTGACAACTATCGCCCCATAAGGGTGGGGATACAAAGGATCTTGACAACTATCGCCCCATAAGGGTGGGGATACAAAGGATCTTGACAACTATCGCCCCATAAGGGTGGGGATACAAAGGATCTTGACAACTATCGCCCCATAAGGGTGGGGATACAAAGGATCTTGACAACTATCGTCCCATAAGGGTGGGGATACAAAGGATCTTGACAACTATCGCCCCATAAGGGTGGGGATACAAAGGATCTTGACAACTATCGCCCCATAAGGGTGGGGATACAAAGGATCTTGACAACTATCGCCCCATAAGGGTGGGGATACAAAGGATCTTGACAACTATCGCCCCATAAGGGTGGGGATACAAAGGATCTTGACAACTATCGCCCCATAAGGGTGGGGATACAAAGGATCTTGACAACTATCACCCCATAAGGGTGGGGATACAAAGGATCTTGACAACTATCGCCCCATAAGGGTGAGGATACAAAGGATCTTGACAACTATCGCCCCATAAGGGTGAGGATACAAAGGATCTTGACAACTATCGTCCCATAAGGGTGGGGATACAAAGGATCTTGACAACTATCGCCCAATAAGGGTGGGGATACAAAGGATCTTGACAACTATCGCCCAATAAGGGTGAGGATACAAAGGATCTTGACAACTATCGTCCCATAAGGGTGGGGATACAAAGGATCTTGACAACTATCACCCAATTAGGGTGGGGATACAAAGGATCTTGACAACTATCGTCCCATAAGGGTGGGATACAAAGGATCTTGACAACTATCGCCCCATAAGGGTGGGGATACAAAGGATCTTGACAACTATCGCCCCATAAGGGTGGGGATACAAAGGATCTTGACAACTATCATCCCATAAGGGTGGGGATACAAAGGATCTTGACAACTATCGCCCAATAAGGGTGGGGATACAAAGGATCTTGACAACTATCGCCCCATTTCAAGACTACCTTGTTTAGCTAAGATTCTTGAATCCTTGGTTAATGTGCTGCCTAGTTCATTGACCTGTCAAAGGCATTTGAGACGGTTGATCATTCTGTTTTGCTGAAGGAATTATCAAGAGTCGGCCTGAGATATACAGGCTGTTTATGGTTTCAGAATTATCTTAGCGGCAGAACTCAGGCCATCTTCATAGACGGGGTTAAATCTGAATTATTTTAGCGACAGAACTCAGGCCATCTTGACAGATGGGGTTTAATCTGAATTATTTTAGCGACAGAACTCAGGCCATCTTGACAGATGGGGTGAAATCTGAATTTCTTGAGATTCAAAAAGGTGTTCCTCATGGTTCTACTTTAGGTCCATTATTGTTCACCTTGTATATTAATGAAATAGGAAACACTTAATACTTGTAACATTCGTCTCTATGCAGATGACACAGTTTTGTATTCCTGTGCCACCTCGGTGCAGCAAGCCATTCGTGAACTTCAGCATGACTTTGATTCAATTCAGAAATCACTGTACAGATCATAAATTAGTGTTATATACAAGTAAAACCAAGCTCGTGCTGTTCTCTAGGTCACGAAATGTTGACCCTGAGGACCTGTGTATGTTTTTTCATTTTAATTTTACTAGGCAAGTCAGTTAAGAACAAATTCTTATTTTCAATGACGGCCTAGGAACAGTGGGTTAACTACCTGTTCAGGGGCAGAACGACAGATTTGTACCTTGTTTAAATAAAGGTTAAATAAATACACAAAAAATAATACAGAGTCACTATTTATCATCTTTACCACTGATGTTACAGTATCACCTCTGAATACGACACAGAGTGGATGCAGTTGTTAAAGATCAGCTGGATGAGACTGGATGAGGCAAAACAGAACAGGATGAGACTGAGGCCATTCTAATATGTATGGGTGCCTGAGTTTGTCTGAAAGTGGGGGTGCAAAAGCTTGTGCGAGGGGGGCTCAGTTTTCCTGCAATTCGGTACCGTTTCTTAACAGGAATAATCAATATTTATGAACAGAACACAACAATCCTTCTTACCTTTTGCCACAATAAATTATATAGAAAACATGTTTTGATGACTAGTTTACTAATCTACCCCCTTCCCTAAAAACCCCCCACCTACAGTGATCGATTGACAGGCCAAACTGTTAAGAAAGTTGGCATGACAACAATGAAGAAACATAATTGAAAATGGGAGGAATAATATTGTTTTACCCAATAAGAATTTAAATTGTGTACTTATAGGTTAATTAAGGAAAAAGCATTATTAAATTGCAAATTAATTTGTATTTTTTTGTCCCAAATAATGCAATCACAGTTATGTAGTACAATTACAAATGTGAATTTTTATTTCTCTTTAAACAATTTTCTTTGTCAGTTTTTGCATTTAAATTTGGTCATAGATTATGTTCACATAAACACACCATTGCACACATATTAATTTATAATTATCATTGTGAAATTAGCATTTTGGGGGTAGCTCCGGTAATATGGGTTACATTTTAACGGTTTGGGCTAGAGCAGAGGTTTTCAACCTTTTCTTCAACCTTTTCTTTCATAAGAGCAACTTCATACTTTTTTAATTGTTTTGGTTCTTAAAATCACACATTTTGAACAGAAATCATGTGACGTTGAGAATCTTGTATTTTCAAGATGAGAGAAGAAGAAAATACGTTTTGGATTTGAACAAATCTGTAGGGTGCAATTACAGGACTAGGCGACTATAAATACTTTTGGCATATTTGACAACAAATCATGAAGAAATAGAATAATCATGAAAAGTATGAGGAATAACAAAAGTGTAGTCTCAGCAAGCACACTACTTGACCGTTCCCCTTTATCGCAAACATTTTTTGTTTTTTTTTGTTAACTTGACTCAGCAGCATAATATTTGATAAAACGAGCGTAGAAATGCCTTATTTGGTAGTATTAGTATTTACCGAGCAAAAGCAGAGCTGTTTTAGCGAGGTACAAATAGGCCTACAGAATACTTATTGCAAGCTACTAACTGACAGCCCGCGAGCTAACGGACATGCAGTTTTCTGCAAAGGAACAACCTTCGGTAGGCTGATGGAAGGCTACGAGTCAGAGGCTGCGAAACAACGAAGCCGAATCAGACTGTCAGCATTGCTCTCGGTTCTTACAGGCAACGTGAAATTACAATGAATTTGCTTGTGGTGCAAGCCGCTCAAATGATATGCAGTGGTATAACGTAACTAAGTAAAATATACTTTGAAGTACTACTTAAGTAGTTTTGGGGGGCTTCTGTGCTTTACTTTACTATTTATATATTTTTTTGACAACGTGTACGTTTACTCCACTACATTCCTAAAGAAAATCTGTGCTTTTTACACCCTGCATTTTCCGTGACACTCAGAAGTTCTCATTACATTTAGAATGCCCAGGCAGGACAGCAATAGGGTGTAATTCACGCATCTATCAATATAATGCGTTATCATACCTACTGCCTCTGATCTCGCGGACTTACTAAACACAAATACAGCGTTTGTAAATTATGTCTGAGGGTTGGATTGTGTCCCCTTGCGGTCCATACATTTTTTTAAAAGAAAGAAAATGGTGTCTTCTGATTTGGAATATTATGTCTAGTATTCACTTTTACTTTGTATTTTTACTCGAGACAGTTGACTACTTTTTCCACCGCTGTAGTTAAGTCCATTTAAAACCAGATATTTTTAGACTTTTACTCAAGTAGCATTTTTCTGGGTGACTTTCACTTTAAACTTGAGTCATTTTCTATTAAGGTATCTTTACTTTTACTCAAGTATGGCAATTGAATGCTTTTTCCTGATTTTATATATATATATATATATGTATATGCATGTACTGTGGCAACACCCTGAGTTCATCAGACATGAAACAACGACCAACATGTAACAACAGCACATCAAAACAGATAAAGAACGTTCTTTTGCTGGTGCCTTTTGATTTTAAACACCAGGGGTGTAACTGGTGCTTTCTAACCACACTGAACCAACACAGTGGCAGGGAGCCAGAGCAAAATATATATATATTTCACCTTTATTTAACCAGTTAGGCTGGTTGAGAGCAAGTTCTCATTTGCAACTGCGACCAGGCCAAGATAAAGCATAGCATAATCTTGAGGCGACGGGGGGGAGGGGTGGTACAAAATGCAATCTGTTATTTATTGTATCGTATATAAAATGGAAATATCTATTTTAATACAGACTAGCTAAAAAATATAATTAAACATTGCAAATTACCCAAATGATCATGATCATTTTGTGATTTAAAACGCAGGGGAGAGGAAAAACAACCCTTATTTTGAAAGTAGAGACTCAGCTGCTCCGTTTGCTCCATTTGCTCAGGTTCCTAGGATATTTTTGGTTTTTATTTTACTTTTATTTAACTAGGCAAGTCTGTTAAGAACAAATTGTTATTTCTAATGAGTCTACCAGTGGGTTAACTGCCTTGTTGAGGGGAATAGTGGGGTTAACTGCCTTGTTCAGGGGAACAGTGGGTTAACTGCCTTGTTGAGGGGAACAGTGGGTTAACTGCCTTGTTAAGGGGAACAGTGGGTTACTGCCTTGTTCAGGGGAACAGTGGGTTAACTGCCTTGTTCAGGGAACAGTGGGTTAACTGCCTTGTTGAGGGGAACAGTGGGTTAACTGCCTTGTTGAGGGGAATAGTGGGTTAACTGCCTTGTTCAGAGGAATAGTGGGTTAATTGCCTTGTTCAGGGGAACAGTGGGGTTAACTGCCTTGTTCAGGGAACAGTGGGTTAACTGCCTTGTTAAGGGGAACAGTGGTGTTAACTGCCTTGTTCAGGGAACAGTGGGTTAACTGCCTTGTTCAGGGAACAGTGGGTTAAGTGCCTTGTTCAGGGGAATAGTGGGTTAACTTCCTTGTTCAGGGGAACAGTGGGTTAACTACCTTGTTCAGGGGAACAGTGGATTAACTGCCTTGTTCAGGGGAACAGTGGGTTAACTGCCTTGTTGAGGTGAACAGTGGGTTAACTGCCTTGTTCAGGGGAATAGTGGGTTAACTTCCTTGTTCAGGGGAACAGTGGGTTAACTGCCTTGTTGACTGGGGAACAGTGGGTTAACTGCCTTGTTGAGGGGAATAGTGGATTAACTGCCTTGTTCAGAGGAATAGTGGGTTAATTGCCTTGTTCAGGGGAACAGTGGGGTTAACTGCCTTGTTCAGGGGAACAGTGGGTTAACTGCCTTGTTAAGGGGAACAGTGGGGTTAACTGCCTTGTTCAGGGAACAGTGGGTTAACTTGTTCAGGGCCTTGTTCAGGGAACAGTGGGTTAACTGCCTTGTTCAGGGAATAGTGGGTTAACTACCTTGTTCAGGGGAACAGTGGATTAACTGCCTTGTTCAGTGGAAACAGAACGGGTTAACTACCTTGTTCAGGGGAACAGTGGATTAACTGCCTTGTTCAGGGAACAGTGGGTTAACTGCCTTGTTGAGGGGAACAGTGGGTTAACTGCCTTGTTGAGGGGAACAGTGGATTAACTGCCTTGTTCAGGGGAACAGTGGATTAACTGCCTTGTTCAGGGGAACAGTGGATTAACTGCCTTGTTCACTGCCTTGGGGAACAGTGGATTAACTGCCTTGTTCAGGGAACAGTGGGTTAACTACCTTGTCCAGGGGAACAGTGGATTAACTGCCTTGTTGAGGGGAACAGTGGGTTAACTGCCTTGTTGAGGGGAACAGTGGGTTAACTGCCTTGTTGAGGGGAATAGTGGGTTAACTGCCTTGTTCAGAGGAATAGTGGGTTAATTGCCTTGTTGAGGGGAACAGTGGGGTTAACCACCTTGTTAAGTGGCAGAACGACAGATTTTTTACCTTGTCAGCTCAGGGATTCGATCCAGCAACCTTTTCGAGTCACTGGCCCAAATCTCTAACCACTAGGCTACCTGCCAACTAAATATTGACGCCGTACATCCTACTGAATGATCAACGATTGTATAGATAATGTTTTATCATAGTAAAGCTACATGTCTTATTATATTTTATTACTGATGTTTCCACGATACAAAGATCTACATCACACATTGTTTCATAATGACATTAACAATAAGTATCTCTCAACACATTACATACATTTGCATTAATGCAATGGGGAAATTAAGAGGCTGAAATACTGAGAGAGAGGAGGAGATGGGGGACTCCTCCCTCCCTGTATGCTTGGCCTATTTTAAAAGAGATGGAAGGAAGTGTCAGTTATACCATTACAGATAGCGGCCATGACACATCTCTGTGGGCGCATATTTGGCAAATGAGGATGTTTGTTTGTGAGAATGTATAGCGCCAATGTGTGTGTGTGTGTGTGTGTGTGTGTGTGTGTGTGTGTGTGTGTGTGTGTGTGTGTGTGTGTGTGTGTGTGTGTGTGTCCCTGTGTGTGTGTGTGTGTGTCTGTGTGTGTGTGTGTGTGTGTGTGTGTGTGTGTGTGTGTGTGTGTGTGTGTGTGTGTGTGTGTCTGTGTGTGTGTCTGTGTGTCTGTGTGTGTGTGTCTGTGTGTGTGTGTGTGTGTGTGTGTGTGTGTGTGTGTGTGTCTGTGTGTCTGTGTGTGTGTCTGTGTGTGTGTGTGTGTGTGTGTGTGTGTGTGTGTGTGTCTGTGTGTGTGTGTGTGTGTGTGTGTGTGTGTGTGTGTGTGTGTGTGTGTGTGTGTGTGTGTGTGTGTGTCTGTGTATCTGTGTGTGTGTGTGTCTGTGTGTGTGTGTGTGTGTGTGTGTCTGTGTGTCTGTGTGTGTGTGTGTCTGTGTGTGTGTGTGTGTGTCTGTGTGTGTGTGTGTGTGTGTGTGTGTGTGTCTGTGTCTGTGTGTGTGTGTGTGTGTGTGTGTGTGTGTGTCTGTGTGTCTGTGTGTGTGTGTGTCTGTGTGTGTGTGTGTGTGTCTGTGTGTGTGTGTGTGTGTGTGTGTGTGTGTGTGTGTGTGTGTGTGTGTGTGTGTGTGTGTGTGTGTGTGTGTGTGTGTGTGTGTGTGTGTGTGTGTGTGTGCAGAACATTAAAAGGCCAAGAAAGAAAGAAAGTCAAAAACAAAAGAAAAAAATCCCGTAGAAACGAAAGGGAAATAAAATTGATTAAGGAACAGAGTAAAGATGAAGTTAGAGAGAGGGATGTTGGTGTTTACTTCGGGAGAGAGAGAGAGGGAGAGAGAAAGTGAGACAGGTGCGTGTGTGTGTGTGTGTGTGTGTGTGTGTGTGTGTGTGTGTGTGTGTGTGTGTGTGTGTGTGTGTGTGTGTGTGTGTGTGTGTGTGTCTGTGTGTGTGTGTGTGTGTGTGTGTGTGTGTGTGTGTGTGTGTGTGTGTGTGTGTGTGTGTGTGTGTGTGTGTGTGTGTGTGTGTGTGTGTGTGTGTGTGTGTGTGTGTGTGTGTGTGTGTGTGTGTGTGTGTTGGGTCAGATGTTTCATTTAGTTTCGTTTATTAGGGTATTGCATGCAGCAGCTGATCTTCCTGTGTTTTTTGGTTTCAATACCTTTCTCAATTGTGTAAAATCCACAGGTCCCTCCAGCCATTTACCCACACCTCCTCCTCCTCCTCCTCCTCCTCCTCCTCCTCCAAAATGATGTTCCCTTGCTAGCCTCCACTCTGAGTGACATCACTGGAGTTTCCCTTGGCAGCTCGATGTATATAACAGCAGCAGAGAGAGTATCAGTCAATCAACCACCTCCTACCTTCAAAACACAGTCGACCTCTAATACCACTGTGGGAACGTAGCTACTGAAGTTATTCCGAGTTTACCGACTTGTATACCTCATCGCAAACCAGCTTGATTGACATTGGAGCTCCAGGCTTCTCTTGGATACTAAGGACATTGACGTTAGGTTCTAACTATACGATGGCAGGTGATTGCAGCAGAGTGATGTTAGACGTAGAGAGTGGTCCTGTGTACCCGGCAACGACCGTGACCCTGGTACGGGAGAAGTGCACACACCGGTGGAGGCTGTGTGGTGCCCTGCTGGCCGTGGCACTGTGTGTCTCACTTTTCGTTACCTGGCACACCAAGGTGAGAACACATACAGGCCATTTTATCTTATCATTCATTATTATTAGTGGCATAATGGCTAGTTAAATCGATAAGGGAACCGGATTATTTTGGATGAGCTGATATCAAGTGTATTCCATCAGCAATTTGATGAATTAAGTTTGAACTTTGAAGTTGAACTTAGATCCTGATTGAAACTACTGTATATCTCTGTAGCGATATTTACATTTCAGATTTTAATCTACTTTTACTTAGATATCTTCTGTATATCACTATATATCTACATATCTCTCTCTCTCTATATATATATATATATATTTAAATATGTATATATCACCATGTATCTTTGTAAATCTCTGTAAATCTCTGTATATCTCATATATCTCCTGTGTAGCGTCAATGTGAAACCGATCACGGGACTAACTTTCTTCATTTTTCTCCATTTCTCTTTTCCTCGAACTCAGAGACAAGATCAGGTCGAGGACGTTAATGGTGAGTTTGTTTCCTTTTTTTCCCGGTCAGGTTCTATACGCTCTACTGCTGGTAGTATGGCGTTATAATGTTGAATATATACCGCTACTCTCTTGACAAAGGAGGTATTCTAAATAGCATCCTGTTTCTTCTATAGTGCACTACTTATGACGGGAGCCCTGTCGGCCCTGGTCAAAAGTAGTCCACTATATAGGGAAAATAGATAATAGCCAATTTGAGACAAGAACACCTAAATGTTTAAGATAAACTCTCGCAGCAGTACGGCATTATATGGAGTTTAACGAGAGAGAATTCACCCCAAGAAGTGTCCGTTTTCTAAATCTCTGTCTTCTTCCCTTCTTCAGAACTTCAGCATACACTGAGACAACTCTCTGTAAACAGAAAGGCTGCCATTCATCTGGAAGGTGAGATGACACTTTACAGTAATGTATACAATGTCTGCTTCCGAAGTCGCACCCTACTCCCTATATAGTGCACTAGTTTTGACCAGGACCCATATGTAGGGGATAGGGTGCTATTTGGATAAGGGAAGGTTACCTGACAGGATGCCATATTAGAGTCCTTTCAAGAGCACCGTAGAACTGGAGCGAACTCGTCTGCATGGTGAATGATCTGGATATATGCGATGTAAATTTGGTCTATGCATAATCAAATGCACACTTGACCCTTGACTTTGAAATGGGGATTAGAAGCTGTGAATGAATCGAGCCTGTTTGACATACGGTATAAAGTCAAAGACATAACCTTCATCTCTTTTTTTTGAACCGGCTCATTTACAACTTGCCTCGATAGATGGTGTGTCGTATTGCTCCGTCCGTCAATATCTACAGCTAATTATATTCATGTCCAACCACTCTGCGTCTCAATCACTTTGACTTTATTTATTTTTTGGGGGGTTAAAATGATTTGTACAGTTAAAAACAAATTAAAAGTACAAAGAACCCCAAAGGAATTCACATACAAATGTTAAATGCATATATTTATTTCCGATGTGGACCTTGGAAGAGGTTCATTATTTCCCATGTTAACCTTTCTCTCTCTCTGTCTCTCTGTCTCTCTGTCTCTCTCTCTCTCTCTCTCTCTCTCTCTCTCTCTCTCTCTCTCTCTCTCTCTCTCTCTCTCTCTCTCTCTCTCTCTCTCTCTCTCTCTCTCTCTCTCTCTCTCTCTCTCTCTCTCTCTTTCTCCCTCTCTCTCTCTCTCTCCCTCTCTTTCTCTCGTCTCCCAGGTGAGTACAACGGTAGTGGAAAATACAAGACCACAGTGGAGTGGACAGACGATGAGGGCCAGGGAATCTCACAGGGGGGTCTTAAACTCAACAACAACGAGATCGTGATCCCCCGGCCGGGCCTATACTTCGTCTACAGCCAGGTCTCTTTCCGCGTCAGCTGCAAGGCCGACCCCAAGCACCCTAACAACCAGGAGATGGTTCACCTGAGTAACACGGTCACGCGCTGGTCCCCAAGCTACGGCACCGAAGACAACAAGGAGTACCAGATGCTGCTCAACTCCGTACGCACCGTGTGTAAGAAGTCTTCCAACAGCGAGGCCAGCGAAGGACAGTGGTATAATGCCGTGTACATGGGAGCCGTGTTCAGCCTGGAGAAGGGAGACAGGCTGCGGACAGTCACAGAGAACAGGCTTCTGCCCCATCTGGAGAGTGGCGATGGGAAGAACTTCTTTGGCGTGTTCGCCTTGTGAGACGGACGAAAATGGCATGACGATAGAGAGGAAGGCTACGTCCCAAATCACCCTACACTTTAACTATCGGTGCACTATATAGGGAGTAGGGTGACGTTTGGGGCGTGGCCTCAGTGTGAGGGGGAAAAGGTTCATGCAGTAGGAGGGGTTAAACAGCTAAATCCACGATGAAGAAGAGGATAATGGAAGGTTACCTGATAGGAGTCAGGGCCGTTTCATCTACTGAAGTTGACTGAGGTTAAGGCATCGTGTTGTTTCGTGTTAAAGCATTGTGTTGTTTTGTGTTAAAGCAAATGCATTTTATTTTTTATTTTGAACTCTTCTGTCAAAGATGAGGAATTATAGACTGGGTACCAGTCTGTTTGTGCCATCATGCCACTCCTTGTCATGCCAAACATTGGCTTGCATGACAGCATGATGTAGGCAAGAGCACAAGCAGATGTGGAACCAGGCTAGAGAAATGACACCGATCTATCTAAACTGTAGCAGTTTGTTTATGTATACTTGGGTTTTATTGTTTAACAAATGTGTTGCCATGGTGTTACCATGACAGTAAATGTCTATGATGCTAATGCTGAACTACAATCCACAGCACATAAACCAACCCACACTATATATATATATATGTATATATATATATATATTCTACTATCTGAAGGAATTCTGGCATACAGTATGATTCAATGTATTTAAGCAGTGTGGTCAAATGTCTCATATTGAGAAGTCAATTCTAATTGATTCTGAATTCATTATTTATTTAGAAAATATATATTTATCATTATGTTTTAGTTAATTATACTTGTATTGTTTTCTGTATTTACTATTTATTATGAAGCTTTATTTAAACTAGGCAAGTCAGTTAAGAACAAATTCTTATTTACAATTGACGGCCTACCCCGGCCAATCCCTGCCCTAACCCAGACGACACCGAGCCAATTGTGCTCCGCCATATGGGACTCCCAATCACAGTCGGTTGTGATACAGCCTGGAATCAAACCAGGGTGTCTGTAGTGACGCCTCTAGCACTGAGATGCAGTGCCTTAGACCGCTGCCCACTCAGGAGCCACTAAGGGTATATATTGTATTAATTGCTATTTAAATTACATTTGAAATTATTTATTTATTTTTTTATATTTTTTAAATATTTCTACATTTTAAAGAGTAATTTAATTGTATGCATGTATTTATTTAACTACAGTAGTGTTGTTGAGTTGAAATATCTCAATAAAATGCTAATGAAAAATGACAAAACATTTATTGTATGTGAATCAGTTCTGAATCGTCAATAACAGGTTCATGTAACATGGTCACTATTTAGAGATTCTACAGCCACGTTGTCCCCCCCAGAAGAAAAGCGATCTGTAGTGTAAAGGTCTTTAATGTATACTGAAAGGGTTTCTGAAAACATCACTTTAAAAAACCTTCAGAACAATAAGTGGTTCATATCATTTTGTATCAGGTCATAGTAGCTAATTCTATCAATAGGACTATCAATAGGACTATCAATAGGACTATCAATAGGACTACCAATAGGACTATCAATAGGACTACCAATAGGACTACCAATAGGACTACCAATAGGACTATCAATAGGACTACCAATAGGACTACCAATAGGACTACCAATAGGACTACCAATAGGACTATCAATAGGACTACCAATAGGACTACCAATAGGACTACCAATAGGACTACCAATAGGACTACCAATAGGACTATCAATAGGACTACCAATAGGACTACCAATAGGACTACCAATAGGACTATCAATAGGACTATCAATAGGACTATCAATAGGATTATCAATAGGACTATCAATAGGACTATCAACAGGACTACCAATAGGACTATCAATAGGACTACCAATAGGACTACCAATAGGACTACCAATAGGACTATCAATAGGACTACCAATAGGACTATCAATAGGACTACCAATAGGACTATCAATAGAACTTTCTAAAAATAGTTATCTCTTTGCTATCAAGGAATGATTTGCCTTTCTCTTGACTCTCATGTCAATTGAATTAGCATACATTTGCAAAGACACCTCGACTAAAATAAACTCAGTGGGTGTTTCCATTGTGGTCGGTAGCATTTCCTCAAGTACTGTGTTAGTAGTGTGTCCGTGTGTTTCCTACACAGTCAGTTGCATTTCCTCAACAGCAAATGGGGATAATCCCCTTGGTAATCAGGACCATGACTGCTGAGTGTCTGAGTGAGCATACAGTGTGATCTACAGGGCTCCTTCTGCTGGCCCCCACGCATCTGCCCTCCTCCAACCCTTTAACATGTGGGTGGTGGGAGGGATTTGTGTGGTGACGTTCCAGACGGCATTCGTTTCCCTTTATCGTCACTGTTAAATGGCTCACGACCACTGCTACCTCTCACAGCTACGCTGCTGCTATAATGATTATTGATTTGATTCATTAGCCACCTGACTTCACACCAGAGAACACACACAGGAGAGAAACCTCCTGTGCTGCTGTTCATTGATTATTGATTGCCGTTACCATTAGTATCTATCTATTTATCCTGCTACTTGTCATTATTACTACTCTTTACATGTATATATTACCATTAGTATCTATTTATCCTGTTACTGGTCATTATTACTACTCTTTACATGTATATATTATCATTAGTATCTATTTATCCTGCTACTGGTCACTATTACTACTCTTTACATGTATATATTACCATTAGTATCTATTTATCCTGTTAGGCAGATTACCCTTTACATGTATATATTATCATTAGTATCTATTTATCCTGCCTGGTGGATCAGGGCAGAGCCCGCGGTGGATCCAGGCAGAGCCCCCGGTGGATCCAGGCAGAGCCCCCTGGTGGATCAGGGCAGAGCCCGCGGTGGATCCAGGCAGAGCCCCCGGTGGATCCAGGCAGAGCCGCGGACTCAGAGACAATCTGCATAAGAAGGAAGGAATGGAAGACGGAAGGAGGAAAGGAAGACTGAAGGAGGAAAGGAAGACAAAAGGAGGAAAGGAAGACTGAAGGAGGAAAGGAAGACAAAAGGAGGAAAGGAAGACGGAAGGAGGAAAGGAAGACGGAAGGAGGAAATGGAAGACAAAAGGAGGAAAGGAAGACGGAAGGAGGAAAGGAAGACTGAAGGAGGAAAGGAAGACTGAAGGAGGAAAGGAAGACGGAAGGAGGAAAGGAAGACGGAAGGAGGAAAGGAAGAAGGAAGGAGGAAAGGAAGACGGAAGGAGGAAAGGAAGACTGAAGGAGGAAAGGAAGACGGAAGGAGGAAATGGAAGACGGAAGGAGGAAAGGAAGACGGAAGGAGGAAAGGAAGACTGAAGGAGGAAAGGAAGACTGAAGGAGGAAAGGAAGACTGAAGGAGGAAAGGAAGACGGAAGGAGGAAAGGAAGAAGGAAGGAGGAAAGGAAGACGGAAGGAGGAAAGGAAGACTGAAGGAGGAAAGGAAGACGGAAGGAGGAAAGGAAGACTGAAGGAGGAAAGGAAGACTGAAGGAGGAAAGGAAGACGGAAGGAGGAAAGGAAGACTGAAGGAGGAAAGGAAGACTGAAGGAGGAAAGGAAGACTGAAGGAGGAAAGGAAGACTGAAGGAGGAAAGGAAGAAGGAAGGAGGAAAGGAAGACGGAAGGAGGAAAGGAAGACTGAAGGAGGAAAGGAAGACGGAAGGAGGAAAGGAAGACTGAAGGAGGAAAGGAAGACTGAAGGAGGAAAGGAAGACGGAAGGAGGAAAGGAAGACGGAAGGAGGAAAGGAAGACTGAAGGAGGAAAGGAAGACGGAAGGAGGAAAGGAAGACTGAAGGAGGAAAGGAAGACTGAAGGAGGAAAGGAAGACTGAAGGAGGAAAGGAAGACTGAAGGAGGAAAGGAAGACGGAAGGAGGAAAGGAAGACTGAAGGAGGAAAGGAAGACGGAAGGAGGAAAGGAAGACGGAAGGAGGAAAGGAAGACGGAAGGAGGAAAGGAAGAGAGTAAGAAGAACAGGTGAAAAGACAAGACTGTCAAGAGGAAAGTATTGATGTTATTGATAAGACTGAAGGAGGAAAGGAAGCGTGCGGAAGGAGGTGTGTGTGTGTGAGGAAGTGTGTGTGTGTGTGTGAGGAAGGAAAGGAAGACTGAAGGAGTGAAAGTGTGTGTGGAGGAAAGGAAGTGAAGGAGGAAAGGTGAAGGAGGAAAGGAAGTGTGAAGGAGGAAAGTGAAGTGAAGGAGGAAAGGAAGACGGAAGGAGGAAAGGAAGACGGAAGGAGGAAAGGAAGTGTGTGGTGTGTGAAAGGTGTGTGAAGGTGTGGAAAGGAAGTGAAGGAGGAAAGGAAGACGGAAGGAGGAAGGAAGACTGAAGGAGGAAAGGAACGGAAGGAGGGTGTGAAGTGTGGAGGAAAGGAAGTGAAGGAGTGTGTGAAGTGTGTGTGAAGGTGTGGGTGTGTGAAGGAGGTGTGTGAAGGAGGAAAGGACTGAAGGAGGAAAGGAAGACTGAAGGAGGAAAGGAAGACTGAAGGAGGAAAGGAAGTGTGAAGGAGTGTGTGTGTGTGAAGACTGAAGGAGGTGAAGTGAAGGAGGAAAGGAAGACGTGAAGGAGGAAAGGAAGACTGAAGGAGGCGTGTGCGTGCGTGAAAGTGTGACTGAAGGTGAAAGGTGACTGAAGGAGGAAAGGTGTGTGTGTGGAAGGTGTGTGAAGACTGAAGGAGGAAAGGTGTGAAGGTGTGTGACTGAAGGAGGAAAGGAAGACTGAAGGAAAAGGAAGACTGAAGGAGGTGAAGTGTGTAAGTGAACAGGTGAAAAGACAAGACTGTCAAGACGCCATTTAGTAGTGATGTTATTGATATCGCTGTGTGTGTGTGTGTGTGTGTGTGTGTGTGTGTGTGTGTGCGTGTGTGTGTGTGTGTGTGTGTGTGTGGGTGTGTGCGTGCGTGTGTGCGCTTGTGTGATTTACTGAGGCCCTGCTGGTCCAAAGGATTGTGATTCATTGTCTTTCCTTTGACTGATCTGTACTATTGATCCTCTGTATATTCTTCAAAGGGATAATATGGATTCATCGTAGGATGCAGACAGTGAAATATTACCAAGTAGAAACAACAACCTGCACCCTTAATTGACTGGCTCTGCTACCAAAAAAAAGTCCACCTAATTTATATAACATCTCATATACATCATATTCAATTATATAACACAATGTAAATATTATGAAAAAACAATGACTTTATTTTTAATATCATTGCTGTTGCATTTCACATAATCTCAAAATGTTAACCATCCTTATAGTACCGTATGTAAATACAGGACCAGTGGACACACCTACTCATTCAAGGGTTTTTATTTTAACTATGTTCTACATTGTAGAATAATAGTGAAGACATCAAAACTATGAAATAACACATATGGAACCATGTAGTAACCAAAAAAGTGTTTGAGATTCTTAAATGTAGCCACCCTTTGCCTTGATAACAGCTTTGCGCACGCTTGGCATTCTCTCAACCAGCTTCATGAGGTAGTCACCTGGAATGCATTTCAATTAACAGGTGTGCCTTGTTAAAAGTTCATTTTTGGAAGGGGTGTTATACAGAAGGTAGCCCTACTTGGTAAAATACCAAGTACATATTATGGCAAGAACAGCTCAAATAAGCAAAGAGAAACGACAGTCCATCATTACTTTAAGACATGAAGGTCAGTAAATCTGGAACATTTCAAGAACTTTTAAAGTTTCTTCAAGTGCAGTCACAAAAACCATCAAGGGCTATGATGAAACTGGCTCTCATGAGGACCTGTCACAGGAAAGGAAGACCCAGAGTTACCTCTGCTGCAGAGGATAAGTTCATTAGAGTTAACTGGCTCTCATGAGGACCTGTCACAGGAAAGGAAAACCCAGAGTTACTTCTGCAGCAGAAGATAAATTCATTTAATTGCACCTCGGTTTGCAGCCCAAATACATGCTTCACAGAGTTCAGGTAACAGACACATCTCAACATCAACTGTTCAGAGGAGACTGTGTGAATCAGGTCTCTGTGGCCGAATTGCTGCAAAGAAACCACTACTAAAGGACACCAATAAGAAGAAGATACTTGCTTGGGTCAAAAAACACGAGCAAAGGACATTAGACCGGTGGAAATCTGTCCTTTTGTCTGACGAGTCCAAATTTTAGATTTTTAGTTTCAACCGCCGTGTCTTTGTGAGACGCAGAGTGGGTGAACGGATGATCTCTGCATGTGTGGTTCCCACCGTGAAGCATGGAGGAGGAGGTGTGATGTGTGGGGGTGCTTTGCTGGCAACACTGTCAGTGGTTTATTTTGAATTCAAGGCACACTTAACCAGCATGGCTACCACAGCATTCTGTAGTGATACGACATCCCATCTGGTTTGCACTTACTGGGACAATCATTTGTTTTTCAACAGGACAATGACCCAATACACCTCCAGGCTGTGTAAGGGCTATTTGACCAAGAAGGAGTGATGGAGTGCTGCATCAGATTACCTGGCCTCCACAATCACCCAACCTCAACCCAATTGAGATGGTTTGGGATGAGTTGGACCGCAGTGAAGGAAGAGCAGCCAACAAGTGCTCAGCATATGTGGGAACGCCTTCAAAAATGTTGGAAAAGCATTCCAGGTGAAGCTGGTTGAGAAAATGTCAAGAGTGTGCAAAGACGTCATCAAGGCAAAGGGTGGCTACTTTGAAGAATCTCAAATATAAAATATATTTTAATTTGCTTAACACTTTTTTGGTTACTACATGATTCCATATGTGTTATTTCATAGTTGTGATGTCTTCACTATTAGTCTACAATTTAAAAACTAGTAAAAATAAAGAATAACCATTGAATGAGTAGGTATTTCCAAACTTTTGACTGGTACCATATATACATTAATATATATATAATTCAAATACCACACAGGAATACCATATGCGTACGTATGTATGAGCAAGATAATACATATATCATAATAATCATTTTACACAATGTCAATATTGTGCATATCCTCCTTTTGTATACACTTCACTGGTATCATTGTTGTATTCCGACTACACAGAGCTCGCTATACATTATATATATTATACATTACATACAGAATACTGACAAACACATGCACAGATGTGCACCATAAAGGATCTGACATGAGGACTGCGTTGTACAAGGTTCTCGTTATAATGTGTACATTAGAGCTTCGTAAGCACTACTCAAGACATTCATAATTGCTTTACGACACGGACAACTCATATCACAGTCATTAACAAGCTGGGCTACTGTACCACACTAGAGTCTAGAGAGTTCCAAAGGTCAAGCAAGGCCAAGGCATTCTGGGGCCTTGAGAAAGGTTGAAGGTCACACAAGCACTAACCCATTTGCCATAAGAG
>NC_068440.1:38223711-38236211 GCF_023373465.1 Oncorhynchus keta | reverse complement strand
AGGGAGAGAGGGAGAGCGAGAGAGCGAGAGAGAGAGAGAGAGAGAGAGAGAGAGAGAGAGAGAGAGAGAGAGAGAGAGAGAGAGAGAGGTGTGGAGAGAGAGAGAGAGAGAGGTGTGGAGAGAGAGCGGGAGAGCGAGAGAGAGAGAGAGAGAGAGCGAGAGAGCGAGACAAAAAGATAGATAGATAGATAGATGAGAGAGAGAGAGAGAGAGAGAGAGAGAGAGAGAGAGAGAGAGAGAGGTGGAGAGAGAGAGAGAGAGAGAGAGAGAGAGAGAGAGAGGTGTGGAGAGAGAGCGGGAGAGCGAGAGAGAGAGAGCGAGAGAGACAAAGATAGATAGATGCTAAATGACTTAAATGTAAATGTAAATGTGTGAGAGAGAGAGAGAGAGAGAGAGAGAGAGAGAGAGAGAGAGAGAGAGAGAGAGAGAGAGAGAGAGAGAGAGAGAGAGAGAGAGAGAGAGAGAGAGAGAGAGAGAGAGAGAGAGAGAGAGAGAGAGAGAGAGAGAGAGAGAGAGAGAGAGAGAGAGATAGGTCTGCTCACCAACCAATAATTCACAAAACGGGACAAACACCAATTTGAGACTCCGCATGCAGAATTTTGCTAAAATATCCTCTGTGTACAATGTAAAACACCAAATAATGCATGCAGGGCAAAATTAGGATGATACCCACTTATTAAAAATCCGGAAAAGTGCTGTTAAAATCTACAACCACCTAAAAGGAAGCGATTCCCAAACCTTCCATAACAAAGCCATCACCTACAGAGAGATGAACCTGGAGAAGAGTCCCCTAAGCAAGCTGGTCCTGGGGCTCTGTTCACAAACACAAACAGACCCCACAGATCCCCAGGACAGCAACAAAATTAGACCCAACCAAATCATGAGAAAACAAAAAGATAATTACTTGACACTTTGGAAAGAATTAACAAAACAACAGAGCAAACTAGAATGCTATTTGGCCCTAAACAGAGAGTACACATTGGCAGAATACCTGAACACTGTGATTGACCAAAAATTAAGGAAATCATTGACTAATGTACAGACTCAGTGAGCATTGCCTTGCTATTGAGAAAGGCCGCCGTAGGCAGACCTGGCTCTCAAGAGAATACAGGCTATGTGCTCACTGCCCACAACATGAGGTGGAAACTGAGCTGCACTTCCTAACCTCCTGTCCACCTCCTGTCCAACCATATTAGAGACAAATATTTCCCTCAGATTACACAGATCCATAAGGAATTTCACTTTTATCTATTATCTATTTCACGTGCTTTGGCAATGTAAACATATGTTTCCCATGCCAAAAAAATCCCCTTAAAATAGGTCCAACTCTAAAGCAATCTCTTGAACAGAATAATAGAATCCTCAGAAATATTATAAACATGATGATAGAGACATTTAAGAGTAAACACACATTTTCATGGAATGGAGAAATCTATTATAGCTTACGTCGTATAGACAGCTGATCTGGTACGATGCATCTGACAAAGACACGCATATCAGTCTTCTGTCTCTCGGGCGGCAGCGTAGCCTAGTGGTTAGAGCGTTGGACTAGTAACCGGAAGGTTGCGAGTTCAAACCCCCAAGCTGACAAGGTACAAATCTGTCGTTCTGCCCCTGAACAGGCAGTTTACCCACTGTTCCCAGGCCGTCATTGAAATTAAGAATGTGTTCTTAACTGACTTGCCTGGTAAAATAAAAAAATAAAATAAAACCAGCTGCTTCTTCTTTTACAGATTCTCCTTTAATGCTGAAGGTGCTGTTGTAGGATCTAATATTATCCTGATTCTCCTTTAATGCTGAAGGTGCTGTTGTAGGATCTAATATTATCCCGATTCTCCTTTAATGTTGAAGGTGCTGCTGTCGGATCTAATATTATCCTGATTCTCCTTTAATGCTGAAGGTGCTGTTGTAGGATCTAATATTATCCTGATTCTCCTTTAATGCTGAAGGTGCTGTTGTAGGATCTAATATTATCCTGACTCTCCTTTAATGCTGAAGGTGCTGTTGTAGGATCTAATATTATCCTGATTCTCCTTTAATGCTGAAGGTGCTGTTGTAGGATCTAATATTATCCTGATTCTCCTTTAATGCTGAAGGTGCTGTTGTAGGATCTAATATTATCCTGACTCTCCTTTAATGCTGAAGGTGCTGTTGTAGGATCTAATATTATCCTGATTCTCCTTTAATGCTGAAGGTGCTGTTGTAGGATCTAATATTATCCTGATTATCCTTCAATGCTGAAGGTGCTGCTGTAGGATCTAATATTATCCTGATTCTCCTTTAATGCTGAAGGTGCTGTTGTAGGATCTAATATTATCCCGATTCTCCTTTAATGCTGAAGGTGCTGTTGTAGGATCTAATATTATCCTGATTCTCCTTTAATGCTGAAGGTGCTGTCGGATCTAATATTATCCTGATTCTCTGTAGGACTGTAGGATCTCGTTTTGTAGCTCTCAGCATTAGAATATATGTTTTTCTGTTGTTGTCACATAAACCAGACAGGGTCAGTCATAGTAGTATGATAGGTGTTGTTTTACAGGGTCAGTCATAGTAGTATGATAGGTGTTGTTTTACAGGGTCAGTCAGTAGTATGATAGGTGTTGTTTTACAGGGTCAGTCATAGTAGTATGATAGGTGCAGTGAAATGTGTTGTCTTACAGGGTCAGTCATAGTAGTATGATAGGTGTTGTTTTACAGGGTCAGTCATAGCAGTATGATAGGTGTTGTTTTACAGGGTCAGTCATAGCAGTATGATAGGTGTTGTTTTACAGGGTCAGTCATAGTAGTATGATAGGTGTTGTTTTACAGGGTCAGTCATAGTAGTATGATAGGTGTTGTTTTACAGGGTCAGTCATAGCAGTATGATAGGTGTTGTTTTACAGGGTCAGTCATAGTAGTATGATAGGTGTTGTGTTACAGGGTCAGTCATAGCAGTATGATAGGTGTTGTTTTACAGGGTCAGTCATAGTAGTATGATAGGTGTTGTTTTCAGTCATAGTAGTATGATAGTCTTACAGGGTCAGTCATAGTAGTATGATAGGTGTTGTTTTACAGGGTCAGTCATAGTAGTATGATAGGTGTTGTTTTACAGGGTCAGTCATAGTAGTATGATAGGTGTTGTTTTACAGTGTCAGTCATAGTAGTATGATAGGTGTTGTTTTACAGGGTCAGTCATAGTAGTATGATAGGTGTTGTTTTACAGGGTCAGTCATAGTAGTATGATAGGTGTTGTTTTACAGGGTCAGTCATAGTAGTATGATAGGTGTTGTTTTACAGGGTCAGTCAGTAGTATGATAGGTGTTGTTTTACAGGGTCAGTCATAGTAGTATGATAGGTGTTGTTTTACAGGGTCAGTCATAGTAGTATGATAGGTGTTGTTTTACAGGGTCAGTCATAGTAGTATGATAGGTGTTGTTTTACAGGGTCAGTCATAGTAGTACAATGACAGTAAACTAAGTTCCTTGCTCAAGGACACAGACAGATTTTTCCTCCTCGGCTTAGATATTCAAACCAGCGAACTTTCGGTAGTATGTAAACAATAAATAAGGTAAACATGTATTGTGGTAAACAATAAATAAGGTAAACATGTAAACAATAAATAAGGTAAACATCTAAACAATAAATAAGGTAAACATGTAAACAATAAATAAGGTAAACATGTAAACAATAAATAAGGTAAACATGTATTGTGGTAAACACTAAATATGATGGATGTCTAGGCCATAACCTCTCTGTTCTCCCTCACTAGGAGTAATGTACATACTAACCCCAGATGGCTGTTCATACAGCAGCAGAAATTATAGACTGCATGAGTGTGTTGTTCTTATTCCCCCCCCCCCTTAAAAACATGTGGAGAGAGAGAGAGAGAGAGAGAGAGAGAGAGAGAGAGAGAGAGAGAGAGAGGAACGATAATCCTCTGCTTTCTATTTTCCCTTCTTCAAATCCCTTTCCCTCTTTCAACAGTTCTCTTCAGAAAGCTTCCTCTTGTCTTTTGGCTGTTTTAAGATAAGGCCCCTCTCTCTCTGATCTCTCTCTCTGTCACTCCTCTGACCACTATCTGTTCTCTCTCTCTGATCTCTCTCATTCAATGAATCTCATACCCGTTTGACTCCCGTTGCCCCTCTGATTACTGCCTTACTCATCACTAAGCACCCTCCGTCCCTATCCCCCTCCCTCCCTACCTACCTACCTCCCTCCCTCCCTACCTCCTCTTGTTCACTAAACATACTTCCTCTGACTCATACTCATTCGCTCACTCCCACTCACATTTGCTTCTTGATGCTCACTCCGTTCTCACGCTTCCTCTAAAAGCTACCCCATCGCTTACCCCGCTCGCCCCATTTACTCATCTCTCCTTCAGATCTTCTCGCTCTACTTGTAGAGGAGCTGTAACCGGCTGGTGTGGCAGTTGTTTCTACTGATCTTCCCATCGGGCTGATAGAGGTTGGAGGAGTTGGAGAATGATGGAGGGAGGGAGTGGTTGTCTGAGGCGGTGTTGGGGTACCCCGGTGGGGGGATGAGGGATTTGGGGTCGTTGTTCGAGGGGATGGGGAGAAGGGGTGTGCTGTGGTTCTGGTTGGCTGTGGAGGGTCGTCTTCGGGAGCGGAGGGCTTGTCGCTCCACCAGCTGGTTTCGTAGCTCTGACACCCTCTCTTCTTTCTGTGAATGAGAGAGAGAGAGAGAGAGAGAGAGAGAGAGAGAGAGAGAGAGAGAGAGAGGGAGAGGAGAGAGAGAGAGAGAGAGAGAGAGAGAGAGAGAGAGAGAGAGAGAGAGAGAGAGAGAGAGAGAGAGAGAGGGACAGAGAGGCGAGGCAGAGAGAGAGAGAGAGAGAGAGAGAGAGAGAGAGAGAGAGAGAGAGAGAGAGAGAGAGAGAGAGAAAGTGTTATATTCAAAGTGAATGATCACCTAGAGAGTTGATGTTTATTGTCAGGAATCTTTCCCTGGAGGCATAAGAAAGGAGAGATGGGCCAGCTGCAAAGTCAAAATTGGCTATAAAAAAAAGATTGATGACTTTGTGGAGACCAGAGTGACCACTCTGTCGAGCTGCCTCCAGTACACGAGTCATTCAAATAAGTGCTAAGAGATCCTTTAACTAGGGACAGGACTAGTTAAGTAGCTTGTTTTTGGTCACAGGCGATGGCAGAGAAGTATTGCAACAGAGAGACATAAGGGACAGATGGCAATACTGGGCGATTTGAAAAGCCATAGTCAATCGATCAACAATATAACAATTATTTTGGCAAAAATGTTTATTTATTTTACAATCTGTAGAAAGTATGAGAATAGAAAGTTTAGAAACATCACAGCACAGTTGGACAGATAGCAGATGCGAAAGAGGCGAGGCAAATCAGAGAGAGAGAAACTAGAGTCGCAACCCCTATTACCAGCCTGCATAGTCTGAGAGATTGAAAGAGAGCAGTCATCCCCTCTTCAGAGGAGAGACACCCTGGACCCAAACTGCTATAGAGATATCCATCCTGCCCTGAGAAAGCAGTCAACAAACAGGTCACTGACCAGAATCCCACCGACCTTCTCCGCTGTGAGGAGATACCTCAGCCACACTCAAGGTACTAAATGATATCATAAGATCGATAAAAGACAGTACTGTGGGCAGAGTCGAGGCTTTCGACTCTGTCAAGATCGGCAGACTCAACAGATGACTGCCTTGCCTGAGAATTACTTTGCAGACAGAGCAGGGCATGCTGAGAGAGAGAGAGAGCCACAGGGTTCAATACTTTGCCATACGGCCCGTGGCCAGAGTGAGAGAGAGAGAGGGAGAGAGAGAGAAAGTGTTATATTCAAAGTGAATGATCACCTATCCTTTAGCCGGTTGATGTTTATTGTCATGAATCTTTCCCTGGAGGCATAATTGAAAGGTTTCTGCTAGATGGGCCAGCTGCAAAGTCAAAATTGGCTATAAAAAAAAAGATTGTATGACTTTGTGGCTGTACCAGCTAGTGACCACTCTGTCGAGCTGCCTCCAGTACACGAGTCATTCAAATAAGTGCTAACCTGCAATCCTTTAACTAGGGACAGGAGTCCTAGTTAAGTAGCTTGTTTTTGGTCACAGGTTCAGGAATGGCTGAAGTATTGCAACATTTACCTAGACATAACCCTGCAGATGGCAATACTGGGCGATTTGAAAAGCCATAGTCAATCGATCAACAATATAACAATTATTTTAGCAAAAATGTTTATTTATTTTACAATCTGTAGAACTTGCTAAATTGAGAATAGAAAGGTTTGCAAAGAAACATCAACTAGCCTACCTGGTTAAATAACGGGGTCTGGTGAAATGTTAAACATAAACATGGCAAATAGAAAACAGTGTTGAGAGATGGATGGGAGGGTGGGACAAATAACATCAAGATAAGCTATGTTAAAAAACTGTAAAATGTTTATAGGTTCAGAAACGGGACAAATAACATCAAGATCTGTAAAATGTTTATAGGTTCAGAAATGTTGTGAGATGGATGGGAGGGTGGGACAAATAACATCAAGATAAGCTATGTTAAACATACGGGGTCTGTAAAATGTTTATAGGTTCAGAAATGTTGTGAAATAGATGGGAGGGTGGGACAAATAACATCAAGATAAGCTATGTTAAAACATACGGGGTCTGTAAAATGTTTATAGGTTCAGAAATGTTGTGAGATAGATGGGAGGGTGGGACAAATAACATCAAGATAAGCTATGTAAAACATACGGGGTCTGTAAAATGTTTATAGGTTCAGAAATGTTGTGAGATGGATGGGAGGGTGGGACAAATAACATCAAGATAAGCTATGGAAAACATACGGGGTCTGTAAAATGTTTATAGGTTCAGAAATGTTGTGAAATAGCACAGTTACAAATTGAACCGGACGGACATCAGAAATAGAGGAAGGACTAAAAACAAACTAAATATAACTATTGTAAAATAGACTGTCTATAAAATGTGTAGTATGCATAAACTGGAAGTAGAATACTAAGTGTTATTGTATATATATATATATATATATATATATATATAAACATGTATATACATACAGTATATGTTTGTTATATATATATATATACATACATATGTTTGTGTGTATGTGTATGTACAGTATGTAAACTGTCAACTGCGTTAATTTTCAGCAAATGTCTGTATAAAGATTTACAGACATATATACATACAGTATATATGTTTGTATGAACATAAGATTCACCAACTGAGACATAAACTGAACAAGTTCTTCAGACATGTGACTCACAGAAATGGACTAATGTGTCCCTGAACAAAGGTGGGGGTCAAAATCAAAAGTAACAGTCAGTATCTGGTGTGGCCACCAGCTGCATTAAGTACTGCAGTGCATCTCCTCCTCATGGACTGCAACAGGTTTGCCAGTTCTTGCTGTGAGATGTTACCCCACTCTTCCATCAAGGCACCTGCAAGATCCCGTACATTTCTGGGGGGGAATGGCCCTTGCCCTCACCCTCCGATCCAACAGGTCCCAGACGTGCTCAATGGGATTGAGATCCGGGCCCTTCGTTGGCCATGGCAGAACACTGACATTCCTGTCCTGACATTCGATCCCGCTCCAGAGTACAGGCCTCGGTGTAACGCTCATTCCTTCGATGATAAATGCGAATCCAACCATCCCCCCTGGTGAGACAAGACCGCGACTTGTCAGTGAAGAGCACTTTTTGCCAGTCCTGTCTGGCGATGGTGGGTTTGTGCCCATAGGTGACTTTGTTGCCGGTGATGTCTGGTGAGGACCTGCCTTACAACAGGCCTACAAGCCCTCAGTCCAGCCTCTCTCAGCCTATTGTGGTCAGTCTGAGCACTGATGGAGGGATTGTGCATTCCTGGTGTAACTTGGGCAGTTGTTGTTTCCATCCTGTACCTGTCCCGCAGGTGTGATGTTCGGATGTATCGATCCTGTGCAGGTGTTGTTACACGTGGTCTGCACTGCGAGGACGATCAGCTGTCCATCCTGTCTCCCTGTAGCGATGTCTTAGGCGTCTCACAGTACGGACATTGCCATTTATCGCCCTGGCCACATCTGCAGTCCTCATGCCTCCTTGCAACATGCCTAAGGCACATTCACGCAGATGAGCAGGGACCCTGGGCATCTTTCTTTTGGTGTTTTTCAGAGTCAGTAGAAAGGCCTCTTTAGTGTCCTAAGTTTTCATAACTGTGACCTTAATTGTAAGCTGTTAGTGTCTTAACGACCGTTCCACAGGTGCATGTTCACTAATTGTTTATGGTTTATTGAACAAGCATTGGAAACAGTTTTTAAACCCTTTACAATGAACATCTGTGAAGTTATTCTGATTTTTACAAATGATCTTAGATAGACAGGTTCCTGAAAAAGGGACGTTTCTTTTTTTGCTGAGTTTATATATGTATATAGATATATATATATTTACCAAAACAAAATATGGGGGATTTTAAATGATGCAGACAATTACATTGATGGAAGCAACAACCTATCCGCAATATTAAAGCTGATCCACACTCTAAATAAACACTCTAAATAAACACTCTAAATAAACACTCTAAATAAACACTCTAAATAAACACTCTAAATAAACACTCTAAATAAACACTCTAAATAAACACTCTATATAAACACTCTAAATAAACACTCTAAATAAACACTCTAAATAAACACTCTAAATAAACACTCTAAATAAACACTCTAAATAAACACTCTAAATAAACACTCTAAATAAACACTCTAAATAAAAAAAAATTATATATATATTTAAAAAATAAACCAGGGCCAGGAGTTTTTCCCTGACCATGTGATGGGATTAGATCCTATATCTACTGTATACCTACATGTAAAATAGGGATCTTCAAGCAGTCGTAAGGACACAGAGTCAGCAGGAGGCAGGTAGAGGTGTAAATGACTGTTGGGATTTATTAACACAGCGCTGGTGATGATGGTGATACAAAATATATATATATATATATATTTACAAATGTCTGAAAAAGCCTCTCATGTCTTAATCAGAAAAGCACAGGTGGGGTCAAGCTCGGATACAACCTCCACAAACTAATCCTCAAACAAAACTGCCAGAACATGCCCAAACAGGAACTTAAATAGCATAAACCACACCTATCCTGGCATGCAGGCCAGGTACATTTATGGGCGTTCAAGCATGCACGTTCACTCTACATTAACAAGACAGAGAGAACCAGATGTGCTCCATACAAGACAACGATCAAGTTTACAGAAAACTGGTAAATGCAAATAAATAAACCAAATCTCCTTTTCAGCTAGCGAGGTATCCGAACGACATTTCCAGCTGGCAAGCTCCCCGAACAACATTTCCAGCTGGCGAGCCCTCCGAACGACATTTCCAGCTGGCGAGCCCTCCGAACGACATTTCCAGCTAGTTAGCCATCCGAACGACATTTCCAGCTAGTTAGCTCTCCAAACGACATTTCCAGCTAACGAGCTCTCCAAACGACATTTCCAGCTAGTGAGCTCTAGCGAGCTCTACAGCTATCGAGCTCTCCAAACGACATTTCCAGCTAGCGAGCTCCACAGCTATCGAGCTCTCCAAACAACATTTCCAGCTAGCGAGCCCTCCGAACAACATTTCCAGCTATCGAGCTCCCCGAACAACATTTCCAGCTAGCGAGCTCCCCGAACGACATTTCCAGCTAGCGAACCCTCCGAACAA
Source organism: Oncorhynchus keta (assembly GCF_023373465.1). Classification (NCBI taxonomy): domain Eukaryota; kingdom Metazoa; phylum Chordata; class Actinopteri; order Salmoniformes; family Salmonidae; genus Oncorhynchus; species Oncorhynchus keta. The sequence continues at coordinate 38,226,548 of NC_068440.1, read as the reverse complement.
CATTTCCAGCTGGTGAGCTCCCCGAACAACATTTCCAGCTAGCGAGCTCCCCGAACAACATTTCCAGCTAGCGAGCTCCCCGAACAACATTTCCAGCTGGCGAGCCCTCCGAACGACATTTCCAGCTAGCGAGCCCTCCGAACAACATTTCCAGCTGGCGAGCCCTCCGAACGACATTTCCAGCTAGCGAACCCTCCGAACAACATTTCCAGCTGGTGAGCTCCCCGAACAACATTTCCAGCTAGCGAGCTCCCCGAACAACATTTCCAGCTAGCGAGCTCCCCGAACAACATTTCCAGCTAGTAGGTATAGTAGGTATAGCTCTCCAAACGACATTTCCACTTGGAGAATGAGAACGGTATGAACGTAGTAATACTTATTAATGACTAAACAGAAATGAAGTTCCCATAACCAAACATTACAGAGCGCTAGGTATATATTTACTGCACATCTACCATTCCAGTGTTTAATTGCTATATTGTAATTACTTTGCCACCATGGCCTATTCATTGCCTTAACTCCCTTATCTTACCTCATTTGCACTCACTGTATATAGACATTTTGTTTTCTTTTTTTTCTACTGTATTATTGACTGTATGTTTGTTTTACTCCATGTGTAACTCTGTGTCGTTGTATGTGTCGAAGTGCTTTGCTTTATCTTGGCCAGGTCGCAGTTGTAAATGAGAACTTGTTCTCAACTGGTCTACCTGGTTAAATAAAGGTGAAATAAAAAATGTAAAAACTGGGAATTGATCAGCATTGTAAAACAATTGACAGAAATAATTAATAAGTATGCAGGAATTGGCGGGAGTCAGTGGAGAGAGATGTGCCTACAGTGCATCTTAGCCAGATTACTGCATAACAGTAATACAGATGCTATATCTACTGCATAATATCACTGCATTAGTAACAGATGCTATATCTACTGCATAATATCACTGCATTAGTAACAGAGCTATACCTACTGCATATTATCACTGCATTAGGAACAGATGCTATACCTACTGCATAATATCACTGCATTAGGAACAGATGCTATATCTACTGCATAATATCACTGCATTAGTAACAGATGCTATGCCTACTGCATAATATCACTGCATTAGGAACAGATGCTATACCTACTGCATATTACCACTGCATTAGGAATAGATGTTATATCTACTGCATAATATCACTGCATTAGGAACAGATGCTATACCTACTGCATAATATCACTGCATTAGGAACAGATGCTATACCTACTGCATATTACCACTGCATTAGGAACAGATGTTATATCTACTGCATAATATCACTGCATTAGGAACAGATGCTATACCTACTGCATAATATCACTGCATTAGAACAGGTGCTATACCTACTGCATATTATCACTGCATTAGGAACAGATGCTATACCTACTGTATATTATCACTGCATTAGGAACAGATGCTATACCTACTGCATAATATCACTGCATTAGGAACAGATGCTATACCTACTGCATAATATCACTGCATTAGGAACAGATGCTATATCTACTGCATATTATCACTGCATTAGGAACAGATGCTATACCTACTGCATAATATCACTGCATTAGGAACAGATGCTATACCTACTGCATATTATCACTGCATTAGGAACAGATGCTATACCTACTGCATATTATCACTGCATTAGGAACAGATGCTATACCTACTGCATATTATCACTGCATTAGGAACAGATGCTATACCTACTGCATAATATCACTGCATTAGGAACAGATTCTATACCTACTGCATAATATCACTGCATTAGGAACAGATGCTATACCTACTGCATATTATCACTGCATTAGGAACAGATGCTATACCTACTGCATAATATCACTGCATTAGGAACAGATGCTATACCTACTGCATAATATCACTGCATTAGGAACAGATGCTATACCTACTGCATAATATCACTGCATTAGGAACAGATGCTATACCTACTGCATATTATCACTGCATTAGGAACAGATGCTATACCTACTGCATATTATCACTGCATTAGGAACAGATGCTATACCTACTGCATATTATCACTGCATTAGGAACAGATGCTATACCTACTGCATAATATCACTGCATTAGGAACAGATTCTATACCTACTGCATAATATCACTGCATTAGGAACAGATGCTATACCTACTGCATATTATCACTGCATTAGGAACAGATGCTATACCTACTGCATAATATCACTGCATTAGGAACAGATGCTATACCTACTGCATAATATCACTGCATTAGGAACAGATGCTATACCTACTGCATATTATCACTGCATTAGGAACAGATGCTATACCTACTGCATAATATCACTGCATTAGGAACAGATGCTATACCTACTGCATAATATCACTGCATTAGGAACAGATGCTATACCTACTGCATAATATCACTGCATTAGGAACAGATGCTATACCTACTGCATATTATCACTGCATTAGGAACAGATGCTATACCTACTGCATAATATCACTGCATTAGGAACAGATGCTATACCTACTGCATATTATCACTGCATTAGGAACAGATGCTATACCTACTGCATATTATCACTGCATTAGGAACAGATGCTATACCTACTGCATATTATCACTGCATTAGGAACAGATGCTATACCTACTACATAATATCACTGCATTAGGAACAGACGCTATACCTACTACATAATATCACTGCATTAGGAACAGATGTTATACCTACTGCATAATATCACTGCATTAGGAACAGATGCTATACCTACTGCATAATATCACTGCATTAGGAACAGATGCTATACCTACTGCATAATATCACTGCATTAGGAACAGATGCTA